>NC_090927.1:473920271-474080271 GCF_040938575.1 Ambystoma mexicanum | reverse complement strand
CATAGTCCACTTTCCTCCATACTGTATGGGCATCCGTCGCTAGGGATGGGAAACAGAACCTTTTTTACCAGAAAAAATGATCTTGCCTTTTGAATTTAGATGTGTGCAGGGGCGCGGCCCTGGGAGCATGCGCTTCCGTGACTCTGCCGCCTCGCGCCAATCCTCAGTCCCCTTTGATGCGCCGACAATATTGCAATTGCCTAATGACCAGGATAGTGGGACGTATGGAGGAAAGGGGACTATGGAGTGGGAGCATGTTATTCACTACGGTGAATAACATAATTACTCTACGTCCCATCCCCTTTCCTCCATACATATGGGTAATTACAACTGAATGCCGCCCTGGGGAGGAGTAATGCCCCTCATAAGAAAACAATTTCTTCAAAAATGCTTGGCAAAATGCTGCTGGCATCCAAGCAGTAGTGTTTGCAAGAGGCCGATGGGCAAGCCCAAGCAGCCCCCTTGCTGATCATCTGCCATGGAACGTGTCTTTGGAAAGCCACAGCTGTGACCTTGGCTCTGATGTTGTGGGCGTGCATGTTAGCTGGCAAAGACCTGTGCTGCCCTTTATACGCCTTCCTGATGGCCATCACCATCCACCTATCTATAGAAGCCTTGGATGCCCAACAACCTGGCTTGATCTGCCAAAAGTGATGTACAATGCATCCGATTACGGAAGCTCTTTGCCCTGTCAAGGTAAAATCTTAGAGCACGTCTGATGTCCAGACAATGCAATACCTTCTGAGCCTCATCCTTTGGATCTGCAAAGAATGTCGGAAGTACTCATTAAGGTGAAACGATGACACCACCGTAGGGAGAAATGCAGGGTGTGTCCTGAGCACCACCTTCTCCCGGTGCAATGTTGTATATGGCTCTGAAGCCACAAGCGCCTCGAACTCACTGATCCTGCGCGATGATGGAAGGCCAATGAATAGAGTAGTCCTTATAGTTACCAGCCTGATATACGCTGATGCCATGGGCTCAAAAGGCTTGCAGGCCAGGGAGCCCAGCGCCATGTTAAGGTCCCTGACTGGATGTTAATGTTAATGTTAAAGGATATTTGTACCACGCACTATCACCACCGGAGTGGATGTGGACGCTTGACCGGGGGATACAATCTGTCAGACCCGCCAAGTGCCTTTTGACTACTTAGTTGGAAGAGGAGAAGATATCATCTCCGGAGTTCCCATCATCTAGTGAGCATGCCAAAGGATCCATCTTGTTTGCCTTGGCCCAGTGACAGAACTTGGTCAATTTGCTTTTGTACTGACTCCTTGTGGAATCGCTTCTTGCCCCCTGAATGATAGCCAGGTTACCCTGGGACAGGCGCAGATGTTTCAGGGTGACTTGTTCAGAAACAACTCTGCCAGGGCTAACTTCTGCAGAGTGGGGTGAACCACTGTGCATCCCTGCTGGGAGAGTAGGAGGGCTGGACCCAACGGAAGTGGCACTGGAGGTTAATCCGACAACTGGAGTTCTTAGAACCAAGATCTGGCTGGCCACCACAGCGCTATCAAGATGAGCCAAAGCCTCTGTGGCTCCTTTACCTTGCAGATGGCCCTGTGAATCAATGGATGCAAACCGATCTGTTGCTGACCATGGGGAGGAATGCTCAGAGCAAGGCAGATGGCCATCATCTCGAGCCAGTTGATGTATTCCAGTTGTTCCTGCCCTGGCCAGACTCCATGCACACTGTGGTTGTCCACGGTAGCCCCCATCCCTCTAGGGACGAGTCTCTGATAATCGTGATCTCCGGGTGTTGTGGTACACTGACTGGAGCCACTTGGGAGCCCTTCTCCTGATTCCAAGAGGCTGGTAAATGCAGCTGTAGCCTCCTCATCATCATCTTGAGCCTTGTGTTTGGCACCGCCAAGAGGCAAGCCACCATTATTCAGAGCAAGTGCTGGTACCACCATGCTGAGGTTACTGGTCTGCTGAGAAAATGCCCTGTGGCCTTCTTGATGGCTCTGATCTTGTCCTCCGAGGGGAAGATCCTTTCCACCCTCGTATCCCAAATAAGCCCCAGGAATGTTAAGGACTGCGTGGAAAGTAAATTTCATGGGTTGATGGAGAACCCCAAGTCATATAGCGTGTGCATAAGTGTGGAAGCTGTGCACTGGTCTCCATTGGGCGACTGCGTTCGAACGAGCCAGTCATCGAGGTATGGATGAATGTGGTGTCCATCCTGAGGAAGCCTGCTACAGCATTCATTAACCTTGTAAAAACCCTCAGAGCCGAATTGAGGCCAAAAGGGAGGAACCTGTATTGGAAATGAAAGCCCATGATACTGAACCTGAGGAAGGAACGATGGGGCTCCCAAATCGGAAACGTGCAGGTTTCAGATCCAGGGAGAACATCCAGTCTCCGTGACAGTGTCTCCTCAATGAAGGCTGGGTTAACCATATTGAACTTTTGGAGGGGTAGGGGAAGGTTCAAGGATGAAAAGTCTGTACCACTCTCAGGCCAGCCTGTATCTTTTTCTGTATGGCGAAGATACGGGAATAGAAGCCCATGCCTCACAGTGAGGCTGGAACCGACTCCACCTCCTGACTCACCATGAGCGAGCAGATCTCTGCCAGAAGAGTTGCCGTCTCAATCTGTGGGAGAGGGGGTGGGAGAAGAAATGGAGGTATCGGCAGGCAGAAGTCAGAGGAAACCACTGAAAGGATACATGGGTCCACAAACCTTGCCCCCCAGGAGTGAATGTGAAGGGCAAGCCTGCCGCCCATCGGAGAACTGTGGATCTGGATGGTACCATCACTGTTTCTTTCCTTCTGAGGCTTGTGCCTAGGAAGGGGACTGGAAGAGCCCCTTGTTATATGATTTGTGCTGCTTGCACCACTGCTGGCTGGGTGACCTATCTGGCTGCATGGAGCGGCCCTCCAGAAAGCCCCACAAGCCGCTGAAGGATCGATCTCTGTCAGAGCATAGCTGACTCTGGCTATAGGTCTTGGTGGCAGACTTAGTTAGAATTGACAGGGACTTAGCTGTTTGGGAGCTGTTTTTCTTTTTGTCCAGCTCCTCGTCTGTTGTGGAATGAAACAAGCCCCCACCACACCTCGAAGGGCATGTTGAGGATGCGCTCCTGCACATCGGGGTTAAACAGTCACTTTTAGCAAAGATGTCCTCCTCATGTCGATCGCAACACAAATAGCCCTGCCTGCGGTGTCAATGTGTGCCACCATCGACTCCATTATATCCTGGGCCACTTGACTGTGGCCCGACTGTGTGCTGGAAGCTACGGGAGGAAGTCCGCCATCTTCTGCCAAAGTTTTTGATTAACTGCGGCAAGCATGGCATCCACATTGGCCTGTCAGACGTGGAGCATCGCATTGGAATAGATGATCTTCCCATATGCCTCCAGGAGCTTTTCCTCCTTTCCTCGGAGGGCTGACATAGGGGCAGATGTGGAGGCCTGAGGCTTAGAATACATAGAGCCCGCCACAACAACTGAGTAATGGGGCTGCGTGTGCACTGACCGAACTAGAGCACCCCCCTCCGCCTGCCTATACTTGGTGTCCAGGCGATTATGTGGAATGTGGCTTCACCCAGCCTAACCTGGCTAAAGCTTCGACATCCTTCTGCATAGGTATGCCGGTTCTTGTGGTTGAGCAGATGATTAACACTTCTGCCAATACCCCCATCTCCGGTTGTTCAACCTGCGGCTGTGGGATACCCAGATACTCTGAAACACCTGTCAGCCTCTCATGGAAAGCCCTCCCTAAGGAAGAAGTGTCCTGGACCTCGTCGTCCATGTCCCCCGCTGTGTCCTGTAGGTCAGGCACTGCAAGTGAGGTGCTGGGGGGTGCTGCGGACAGCTGTGGTGTGCTGACAGGCAGTGCAAGTGTTTGTGGTGGGGGTTGTGCCGGGGGCAGAGTCACTGTGACGACATGCACCTGGTGATGTGCAGGAACCTGTGCCTGAACTGGTGCTAGGCGCATGACAGGAGGTTTAGGCGGTAAAGGAAGAATCATGTCTTGAATGACCCCCTTGAGTATGGTGCCCATTTGTGATGATCTCACAAAGGTAAGGAACGTTTCGAAGAACATGTCCTCGCACAATGGAGAGGAGCCTACTGGTGTGTGAGTGGGTCCTTGGACCTGTCCCTGTGCTCTTGCTGCACCCTGCCTGGCATAGCTAGGGTCTGTGAATCACCCCTGTGCAGATGCCGTTGGGTACGAGGTGGACCAGGTAACTGGTGTTGGCCAATCCCACATTGACGTGCGCTCTGATGCCTGAGTGATGGAATGGGAAGGCCCTGGAAGCGCTGCCACATCGTCTGGCCGGGTGGCCATTTTATCCTGTACTGTGCCACGTACCTGCTGCGTGACAACTAATGTACTGGGATCAATCTCCACCTTCGTGCTGGATAACGAAGGCTCGGACCTTCCGTTCACCTTCCGCAGGAACCTGGTAGGTGGGACGCCCTCGACCATGTCGCTCGTAGTATTGGTAATGCGTATAGGCGTCCTTTGTTGGTCTTAGAATCTGGAACGACCCTTCTGCTTGGACGCCTCCGAGGGAAGGTGTCGCCCTTGCGGGGTGCAGAGGAGAACAGGGCACCTACCTTTGGCCTGGTCTTCCTCCTGACGTACTCTTTGAGGGTCTCCAGTGGTGATCTCGAGAATAGCTCGCACCACCTGGCTAAGCAGTTCTTCAACAAATGCGGGGTGAGCGCATTGCACGCTGAGCAGCCGTCCCAGCTGTGGTCTGGACCAAGGCACCAGAGGCAGAGAGTGTGGGGATCCGACGTGGGGAAGGAACACTCGCAGGTCGCACACCTGCTGAATCCCACCGCCATCAACATGCACCGGGGAGGAGCATGGCACCAGAGGACAGAGTACGTTAAACTCTGAAGAGTTGCCTATGGACAAAAGAGGGAAAAAATATCCCAGGGAAGTGTGCATGGAATAACAAGGCCTTAGGCCTAACCCAGGAGCGCTAGTGGAATTGGTCCACTCTCGTTGACGCAGAAAAGAGGACTGAGGAGTGGCGTCCATGGGCGGAGTCAGGGGCGTGCATGCTCACAGGGCTATGCTCCCACGCGCATCTAAATTTTAAGGAGAAGAGAATGTTTTCTGGTGAAAAAGGTTCTGTTTCCCATCCCTAGCGAGGGACGTCCATACAGTATGGAGGAAAGGGGATGGGATGTAGAAGTACGCATTTTCAAATGTTGACAATGTTAATTGTACATTAGGAGTAAGACAATGCATTACTTACCGTAAAAGCATTTCTGATGGTTGTATCTGCTTAGATTCACATGCTGTGCATAGTCCGACATCCAGTGGTCACTGCGGAGTATTGCATTTTGTTTTTCCTAGTCGAAAAGGGGACGTCGACAAGGTGTGTCTGTAACACTATCCCTATAGTGATGTGCAGTGTACCCACAACCCCTCACGCGTCGAGGTCCCTCTGTTTGTATTTTTTCTGCCCTGAGGGAGCCTTCTATACGTGAGTGAGTACAGAAAAAAGAGAGAAATGTAGAAAGAGGTCTATGTTCCTTCCATCCGAGCGGGGGGGAAGGGTGGGCGCATGTGAATCTAAGCAGATACAACCATCAGAAATGCTTTTACGGTAAGTAATGCATCGTCTTCTGATGTTTGTTAATCTGCTTAGAGTCACATGCTGTGCATAGACTAGCGAGCAGTACCCGAGTTGGAGGTGGGTTGTGAGAAAGAACAGTAGAGAAAAAATGTCTTAATACTGCTTGTCCCACCTGGGAATCAGATCTAGAGTGAGCATCTAGACAGTAGTGTTTTGTAAAGGTGTGTACAGAACTCCAGGTTGCCGCTTTGCAAATGGACTCAAGGGGAATGTTTGCAATGAATGCTATGGATGCCCCAGTGCCTCGAGTAGAGTGTGCTCTTGGCTTGAAGGGTAGTTCTCTCTTAGCAAGAGTGTAACAGAGAGTGATGCATTGAACAATCCATCTAGATATAGTGGACTTTGAGACTGCATCCCCTTCTCTTCCTGCTGCCACTGAGACAAAGAACTTATTAGTCTTTCTCAGTGACCTAGTTCTTTCCATATAAAACATGACAGCTCTGTGCACATCTAGTGTATGCAGGCTCTTCTCTCCCAAATTGGAAGGGTTTTGAAAGAACGTTGGTAGTTCCATTGACTGGTTAACATGGAATTTCGATATTAATTTCGGTGCAAACCTTGGGTGTGTGTGTAGAACCACCTTATCTTTGTGAACTGTTACGAAGGGGTCTAGAATAGAAAGAGCCTGTAGTTCACTTACTCTCCTAATGAAGGTGATCGCTATTAGGAAAGCAGTCTTAAGGGTGAGGTCTTTAAGAGTTGCCTTGTCCATGGGTTCAAAAGGTGAGCCCATGAGCCTGGTAAGTACCACATTAAGGTCCCAGCCGGGAGCTGGGTTTGCTATCGGAGGGTGTATTCTCTTTACCCCCTCCATGAAGGCTTTGATAACTGGGACTTTCCACCATGACACCTTAAGTTGAGAGGTGGTGTATGCAGAAAGTGCCGCTAGATGGACTTTAATAGAATTGAACACTAGACCTGAGTCCAGTAAATGGGTCAGGTAAAGGACAATTTGTGTGGGAGAGCAGTGGACTGGGTTGATGCTCTTACCTCTACACCAGATAACAAATCTCTTCCACTTGCTAGAATAGCAGTGCCGAGTGTTGGCTTTTCTAGCTTCTTTGAGAATGTCCATGCATCTCTGAAGGAGTTGTAAATGGCCAAATTCTATGACCTCAGGAGCCAGGCTGCTAAGTTCATGTTCTGTGGGCATGGGTGTAGTGTCTTGCCCTTGTCCTGTGACAGCAAGTTGTACGGGCAGGGCAGTTTCACTGGTGGGGACAGGGACATCTCCATCAGGTGCGCAAACCATGGTTGGCGGGCCCACATCGGGGCTATCAGTATTTGTTACTGGTTCCTGGTGCATCTTGTGCACTATCTTGTTCAGAAGAGGAGTCGGGGGAAAAGTGTAAACAAAGTTCCCTGACCATGGTATCCAGAGATCGTTCCCCTTGGAGCGGTTCTGTGGGTATCTGGAGGCGTAATCTAGGCATTGTGAGTTCTCCAGAGTTGCGAACAGGTCTATTTCTGGGAAGCCCCATTGGTTGAAGACGTCGAAGACGATGTCTTCGTGTAACCGCCATTCGTACTCTGAGGGCAGAGGGAAGTCTCTGTTGAGTTCGTCTGCTAGCAGATTGAGTTCCCCTGGTACATGTTGTGACAATAGGAACATGTGTCTGAGAGCCCACTTCCAGATGTTCAGGGACAGCTTGGACAGTCCTGGAGAGTGAGTGCCCCCTTGCTTGTTGAAGTAGTACATGGCTGTGGTGCTGTCCGTGAGGACCATCACTGTTTTCCCTTGTAGGTGTGTCTGGAAGGCTTTTAGTGCCTTGAACACTGCAAGTAGCTCTAATAAGTTTATGTGCTTGGAAGCTACGCTCGGAGTCCAGACTTCGCGAGCAGTCCGATGGGATAGATGAGCCCCCATCCTCTGAGGGATGCGTCTTTGGTTAGAGTAGCTTTCACTGCGGGGGTGGTGAATGGTTTCCCTGTTACCAGGTTTTCCTCCGACCACCACCGTAGCGAGAGAACAAAGGCCTGCGAGACCACCACTAGATCATCCCATTGTTCACTGGCCTGACACCACTGGCTGTTGAGCCACTCTTGCATTGGGCGCATGCGCGCGTGAGGTACCAAATAAATACATGCCGCCATCATTCCTAGCAAGCGCATTGCTTTGCGCACCGTCACCTCTCGACCGGCCACATATTGAGGGATCTGAAACAGCATATTTTGGACCTTCTCGTTGGAGGGGAAGACGAGGCCGTCCTTTGTTCGAATTGGAGCCCCTAGGAATTGTTTGATTTGGCTGGGGTCTAAGCTGGACTTCTTCTTGTTGATGGAGAAGCCCAGTTGGAACAAAAGGTCTACTGTCTTCTGGGTGTTTGAGAAGCATGTCTCGTAGGACTCCCCTGTTATGAGCCAATCGTCGAGGTCAGGGTATACCGGTATGGACAACCTGCGCAGGTTGGCTGCTGCCACTGCCAGTACCTTCGTGAATACCCTCAGTGCAGACGCTATGCCGAAGGGTAGCACTCTGAACTGGTAGTGTTTGCCCTCTATCATGAACCTGAAGTATTTTCTGTGCGCTGGCAACATCAAAATATTAAAGTATGCATCTTTCATGTTTAGTGTTGTCATGTAGTCCCCCTGAGATAGCAGGGGAATTACCTCCTGTAATGTTACTATACGAAATATTTGTTGTTTTACAAATTTGTTAGCTGGGCGCAGATCTAGTACAGGGCGCATGGTTAGGTCCTTTTTGGGTACAAGGAAGTACACTGAATAAATACCTTCCATTACCTGAGATAGGGGCACAACCTCTATTGCTCCTTTCTGTAGCAGCTGTTCTACTTCTTGCAGGAGGATGACAAGGTGTTCTGGTGACAGGCGTCGTCCCCTTGGAGGTCTGTAGGTGGGGGACCGATTGAACTCTGTACAGTACCCGTGGGCTACGGTTGACAATACCCACCGGTCTGATGTTATTCCCTCCCATGCTGAAAAGGACAATGTTATCCGGCCCCCAACCGGAGACGCATGGGAGGGGACCCGAACCTTCGGGTAATTTGGTGTTACTTGCCGGGGTGCCTCTGGGGCTGGAGCCCCGGCTTCTGCCCTTGCCACGGCGTTGTCCTCTTTGGTTATAGTAGTTACTGGTAACCTGATTAGAGGGCCAGTTACCCGCAGTGTGATGCTGTTGCTGCTGCTGTTGGCGTTGGCCACGAAAAAAGCGCCTGTTCCCAAATACCCGCCTGTTTGGAGGCTTTGAGATTTGGTCTAAGGTCTTTATGGTGTCGAATTCTTTCTTCGCATTTTCCAGTGCATCGTCCACTGCCCTTTCAAAGAGATTTGACTCTTCTATTGGCTTATTAATGAGTGACGCCTGCGTTTCTGCCTTGAAACCGGAATTGCAAAGCCAGACGTGACGCTTCAGCAGAATTCCCTGCACCAAAGAACGGCCAGCCGTTTCTGCCGTATCAAGAGTGTTCTTAATGATGCTCTGGTTGACCAGAGCTCCTTCTGTAACTGTAGCCAATAAGCGAGTTCTTAGAGGTTCAGGGGCTTCTTCGATGTCCTGCTTAAGCTTTCCCCATTGAGCATCAGCATAGCTTGCCAACAATGTATTATTATTGGCAATCCTAATTGAAAACGCTGCCAAGGTGGAAATTCTTTTGCCCAAGGCATAAAGCTTTTTCCCTTCTTTATCTGGGGGTGCCTCGCTGGTTGACAGTGGAACCCCAGCCCTCTTCCTTGTGTTAGTCACCACTAAGGAGTCTGGGACTGAGTGACCCCTGATATATAATGGGTGTGACTGAGAGAGTGAGAGCAATTTCTCGATTCTTGGATTGACCCCTCTTACCAGCACAGGGCTGGACAGCGATGGGGTGAGTCGTCTCTTAACCGAGGCAAGGATAGGAATAGTTTGACTAGTGGGAGGTTTTTCTTTAATAATCCTTTCGATGAAATCAGTATCTTGGGTGACCTCCCCAGTTTCAACTTCAAAATGCGCTGCAGCCTTCCTCAGTAGCGCATTGAAGGTGGGCTGATCGTCTACTGGAGATGGGTTCCTGACCGGTGTGGTCTGAGGAGAAGAAATGTCTATAATGTCGGGGTCTGTAGACCCTGATGGCGACTGCCAGGGCTGTAAGCCACCTTCACCTGGGTCCTCCTCGTAGCCCTCCTCACCTATGTTAGTGTCATCATGAAAACCTTCTCCCTCTTGTTGGTCTTCATTATTCACAAACTCATCCTCTTCCTGGAAGTGAGAGTCCTCTTCAGTGAGGTCGTAAGAGTTCATGTCTTCCTGTAGGGGGTTAAAGAGCTTCGGGTATTTAGCCCATGGCCCCTCCTGGAGTACCTCCCTTGGCCTCTTGGGTGTCCTATTTTCTGGGATGGCCATGAACCTGTCTAGCTTGTCCATACATGACTGGAACCTCTCTGCAGTCCGGAAGGTAGGCCAGAGCAGTCTGGGAGTGAAAAGGGAGTTCCCTCTCCCTGTAGTTGCTTAGTTCTGTCCCATAGCGTCGAAGATAGAGTCCCTTCGCCTTCTGAGAAACCCTCTCGCTGGCTAGGGTCTTCTGTCGACGGTGGGAGCTGTCCCAGCCTACCCTCCGGCGTCCTTGCCGTTTCTTTGGCCTTGTGAGCGGTTTTCAACGTGTCATCCGTCGTCCGTCTCTGGTCGTCTTTAGAAGCTATACGCGCAAGGCTTTCGGAGATCAGCTTCTCCGTCGAGGGATCGCTCGCCGTCGCGCTAGGTGGTGCCGAGCGTTTACCGGCAACGTACGCACTCTTGCGTGGCGCGTCACCTGAGGATTTGGGGTCAGCGCCCTTATTTCCAGAAAGCCCAGTCGACTGGTCGCGGAAGCGGTGGCGGGGAGGGCTTGCGACCCTTACGGTCGGCGGAAGATGCCGGTGGGCCCAATGCCTCCGTTGACGCTATGGCTGCCTTCGTCTTCGACGAATGCGTGCCATGGGGTATGTGCTTATGTATTTTCCTGTGTTCGTCCTTGTCGCCGGGGTGTTCATCCCCATAAGCGGGGCGTGAGCCGGGCTCGTCGGGGCCGGGGATGGACGACGAGGAGCGAGAGGTCTACAACCTCTGTTGCGGAGGCCGTGTAATCACTGTCCTCCATCACATTCGGCGGCGGCGGCAGCTGGCGAGGAGTCAGACCTAGACATCGCATAGGCTGCCCACCTTTTGACCCTGCGGTCCTTTAAAGTCTAGGGTTTAAGTAATTTACAGGCCGCACAGCCGTCCTCTTTGTGATCGAGGGGCAAGCAATGGTTACACCATTTGTGCTTGTCCTTCCAGGTAAACTTGCCCTTGCAACGCGGGCAAAACCTAAAGGGCGTCCTCTCCATAGCTGAGGGCATGAAATGTGATTATGACCTCGAAAGAGAGGGAGGGGAAAGAGAAAGGCATTCTCAAATGACCAACAACCCCACTCTCCCTACTGTGTTAGGCCGGCGAGGCCCGGCAACGTGTTCGGCAGCGCGGAAGGATCTCCTCTGCTCGTCCCTCCGTCGAAGATCTTGCTAGGTGGAGAACAGCTTGGCAGCTACGTCGAGGTAGGGATCTATGTGTTATAGTTAATAATAATAAACGACCAACGGTTGAGGAAATGATTTCGCAATGTCTCTCGAGGAGCTCCGCATAAAGGCAACCAATAACTGGGCGGAAAAAAACAATCGGAGGGACCTCGACGCGTGAGGGGTTTTGGGTACACTGCACGTCACTATAGGGATAGTGTAACAGACACGCCTTGTCGACGTCCCCTTTTCGACTACGAAAAACAAAATGCAATACTCCGCAGTGACCACTGGATGTCGGACTATGCACAGCATCTGATTCTAAGCAGATTAACAAACATCAGAAATGGAGTAGTACAACCTTGTAGTTTAACTTAAACCTGAATGTTAACTTAAATTGAGCAGTTAATGAAGGCCCATTTGGCACACAAATCTTGTAGCATTTAGAACATCCAAACCTGTATGTATATTACATGCTACATCTCGCTAAATTCGTAGCTACACTACAAGGAAAAGGGGATTGCTATGCATGTCAACTAAAGATCAAATGACAACACACAGGATTGCCTGAGGATGACCATAAAGGATTTGCACTGGTCTTACGATATTTGGTAAAACTATAGCTAATGTTTCCTTTCACCTTGCTGGAGTTGTAGATTTATTTTCTTTCTTTCATTACAGAAAGTGCTACTAGAAACTGAATGTATGTCATCGTTTCATTTTGCTTTTCAGTCCTTGCAATACAGGGATACAAAGTTACATCAAAATGTGTTTGTTATGTTAATTGTTCTCTGGTTGACATCAGGTTAAAAGTTCATGGCCTCAAATGTGAAATAACCAATAATAACAATACCACTGAAGACACACAAAACATCACAAAGAATTCATAACAACTTAATAAAAATATGTACTGTTAACACACAACCATCATGCACTGCTCATGTTACAGACGTACACTGTGTCTCCTGTGTCTCCTTGGAACCAGCCCTCTATGGAGCAGGAGCTCCTTCGGTCCACTGCAGGAGCAGTGGGCAAGCCTCGGATGTCCCAGCTAATTTCCCTGTGAAGCGACGGTAAGCGCACTAAAACTGCGCATGCAAATTCGGAAATAGCGCTCCCAGCCACGCGCGCTGGAATTGCCTCCATATTTGCCCTCTGTGCCTTATTGCACCTTGCCACCCTGTCCCAGGCCCAGTTGCCCTGCCCTGGGGTCCTTTGTGCTTGTGGATGCCATCGTAGTGCACGAGGAAGGAAGCACCTTCCAAGATGGCCGCCCGCCGAGATTCACTGCCTTCTTCATCCTAACCCAGCCTCAGGCCTCCCTACACGGCTCTGATTGGCTTTCTGGCAGTTTTTCACCAGCCTATCCAGTGAGCTGACAGGAGAAAGCCAGCCCACGTCTGCAAGGCCCAAGGAGACAAGGCCAGCACCTGTCCTCAGCCTGTCACCAGCCGTCTGCCTCTGCATGAACCCCTGCACCTTGGTATTAAGGTAACATTACAGCCCTAGTGGCTATCGGACCATTGTCTGCTCTGCTTGAACACCTGTCCCTAAACTACTCCTCTTGCCCACGTGTACACGCCACCTACCAACTCATAGTGCTATCCTACTTTCACTAGCCTGCTGTGTCACAGGTGCATGCTCGAACTATATTTGCTTCTTAACCATGCTCAGCGACCTGTACTCCCATCTGCCATTACTCTCGTCTTCACCTCCTCCCACAGCCACGTATTCACCTTGATGTGTTTTCATTACTGCTGCACTGTATGTGTTATCATTATTGCTGCACTGTACTATGCCACAATCATGCGCATGTGTTCTATGATACACTTGCTTCTTTTGTGAAACCCCTCATATTTGTGTCATTTGAACTGCTGCCCATTGGTTGTCTACACTTCGTGGCACCACATAGGTATTGACCTTACTCCATACTTGGTAACTTACCCTGCTGCCCTACTTGCATTACCTTATCAGGGCTGTCTAAATGGCTAATTAGCTAACTGTTACCCTGCCTACATGCCTCACTTGTATTAACATATTTTGTCCACCGCCGCTGCCCACTTGCAATCTGGCCTAGATGCTCAGATGCCATACTTGCACGGTACAATCTGTGTTGCATAAACTGCCAATTGTGAATAGATATCTCACCCAGTTGCCTATTGCCACTGCCACACTCGTGCTGCTTTGCGGTGAGCTGACCCAGGTGCCTCACCTGCATTGACCTACTTTGTTTATTCTTGCTGCCCAATTGTGTTCTGGCCCAGGTGCCTTCCCTGCATTGACCTACTTTGTTTATTCTTGCTGCCTAATTGTGTTCTGGCCCAGGTGCCTTCCCTGCATTGACCTACTTTGTTTATTCTCGCTGCCTAATTGTATTCTGGCCTAGGTGCCTTACCTGCATTGACCATTCTTGCTGCCCAATTGTGCTCTGGCCCAGGTGCCTTACCTGCATTGACCTACTTTGTTTATTCTTGCTGCCCAATTGTGTTTTGGCCCAGGGGCCTAGTTGCCTCACAAGTACTGCCTTATTCGTGTTGACCAACTGGTACCCGGAATAGGTGCCTCTACTAGCACTGCAATATCCCTGCCGCTTAACTGAGTAAGATGTTAATTCTAACTATTCTGTTTTGCACTATGGCTGCCACATTACATTCTAATACTAGAATCCTAGCGTGCTTCACTGAGCTCCCTCTAGCACCCATACTAGTTCCTAGCCCGCTCAAACTGACAAATACAGCCACACACTATGCTACGCTCTCACAACCCGCATTCCATATTGCCACAGGGCCAGCATCCTTTGCTTCCCGACCTTGTGCCACGTCTAATAGAAACCTTAGACTCCGCGACAGATTAACAAAACTACACAAACCACTAAGAAGATCCCTACCTCCCACCAACCTGAAGACTAACCTTCAGCATACTTTGAAACCTATTCATTCTAATTTATCACCTTCACATTCTATCGCCAATACTAATGCCCACCAAACCAATAATCATAAACGGAAATCAAGCGATAATATCACAGCTAAACCTGTCCAGGTCAAAACTGTTACTGAGGCCCCCTCCCTTAAAGGAGCACTTCTCAACGCAAGATCGCTTGTCGCCCATGCCCTTGACATTGCTGATCTAAATCACAGAAGGCAATCTTGATTTCCTTGCGATTACCGAGACATGGCTACATAACGCAGCAGGACCATCGCTTATGCTAGCCATCCCAGATGGCTACACAATAGCTAGACAAGACAGAGATGGTGCACGAGGAGGCGGTATCGCTATCATCTCCAGAATGTGCCTATCCCTCAGACTAGCCCCTACCCAATTGTCACAATCCTGTGAATTTCTATCTGCTAAATTCCAGATAAATAATTCTCAATCACTCACCATCCATCTAATATACAGACCGCCGGGTCCTCTTGGCACTTTCGAGGAGGACCTGCATAATATACTTTCTAATAACCTCAAACCAACCTCTCAATTACTCCTATTAGGGGATTTCAACATAGGCTTTAATGACCTGATGGACAGAAATGCTACAGACATAGCTTACTCAATCAAGGCATTAGCTTGTCTCAAAAAGTCAATAAACCCACCCATTTGAAGGGGAGAACATTGGATTGGATAGCGGATTATAACTGTGCAGTTACTATCTCATCCATCACTCCTCTTTCCCGGACAGACCACTCACTGGTGTCCTTTCACTTATCTACAACCAGACCCACTCCCACTGCCCCTCTACTAGCGCCACCATGTCTTACAAGAAATAAAAAGAGTATTACAGCTGATAAAGTAATCCCTGTGATCCTTCCCACTCTAAATGCTTTACCAGAAAATCTAGATCCTAGCATCCTAGTCCATGAATTCAACAATATCATGCTCACTACATTGGACAAAATTGCCCCTCTTAAACTTAGATCTAGTAAACCCAAAGCCCACTTAAATAAATGGTTCACGCCACAACTTAGAGACCTACGCCTTTTGAAAAGAAAAAGCGAAACCAACTGGAGACTCTGCCCCTCCACCGATAATAAAGCCAAATTAACCTCGCTCTCTTCACACTATAAGAATGAAGTCTGCCCGGCTAAACATAATTCTTATGACGAGCGCATCGCCAAATCCAACTCTAGCATGAAGGAACTCTTCTGTATACTAAAAGAATTAGAGTCACCTATAGCCACACCCGATATCTGTACTAAGGATAAATCCTGGTGTACAGACATCCAACAGGCTTTATCAAACAAAATTAACATGCTCCAAAACAAAATCCAGCACAAAAAAGAAACGCTGAATCTACAGCATTCACCTAAAAACCCTCTGCCTAGCGACCCACCGAAGGCACGGGATAATATCTTCCATTTCACGAAATGTCTACTCTGGAAGTAGAAAAAATTATCCTTTCATTGAAGCCCTCTAATTGTAAAGGCGACATCTGCCCTGCGCAACTAATAAAAGAAGCTGCCAGGGAACTATCTCCGTTCATTTCTAAATTGATTAATGCCTCCTTTACTGCAGGCCCCATCCCTGCCAACCTAAAACAGTCTTGGGTGCTCCCTCTCCTAAAAAAAACAGACATTAGATCCCCTCATCCCCACCAACTACCGCCCCATTACCACTGTACCATTTTTACTCAAAATATTGGACAGAGCTGCCTACAACCAAATTCAGAAACACTTAGAACGGCACAAACTCCTAGGAGACAGACAATCTGGTTTCCGTCCTCTATACGGAACAGAAACTGCCCATATCGATTTAAAATCCCAAATTGATGAGCTGAGAGACAAAGGGAAGTCAGTACTTTTGCTCCTACTTGATCTCTCAGCTGCATTTGATCTTGTTGACCATAAGATCCTCTGTAGACACCTAGATTCTGCTGCTCACTTCTCCCCTGAGGCTATCAGATGGATTGAATCATTCCTGAGCGAGAGAACCATGAGAGTTTTCTCTCCTTCGGCAGCTGCAGACCCTACCCCTATCCTGTGCAGTGTTCCTCAGGGTTCTTGCGTCTCTCCAACTCTATACAACATCTTCACCAAGCCCCTGTTTGATGATTTGGACCATCTGGGTATCATCTACACCAATTACGCAGATGATACACAGATTCTCCTCCCGCTTTCTGGGGATCATATCAAGGACACGGAGTTGGTGAACAGGGTATATCTTATCATCCAGGCATGGATGGCCACTCATGGCCTATGCCTGAACGATGATAAGACCGAGTTGATAATCATGGGAACATATGCCAACATCAAAAAACTAGGTCAGGAATTTTCCTCATTCAACATCGATGGAAATACCATCAAACTCTCCAAGGAAGTAAAAACCCTTGGCTTCTACCTTGACTCCACCCTGTCCTTTGATAAACAGGTAAAATCCCTGGCCTCCACCACAGCCTACACCTGCAAGCTGATCAGAGCTGGCAAGCCATTCCTCTCTAATGACAGCTGCTTGATCCTGGCCAGAGCCTTAATACTATCCAGAACTGACTACTGTAATGCCCTATACAGTGGGGCTAATAGAAATACCATCAAGCGGCTCCAAACATTACAAAATAATGCCTTGAGAGCAGCACTTGGCATAAGCATAAGAACCCATATCTCCTCCATTAGACGCCATCATAAATGGCTATCTACTGGTAACAAAATACAGCTAAAGACGCTATCACTGACTCACAAAGCTCTAAATAACGCTGCCCCTAGCTACCTCACAGATAAACTTCTTAGAAGAACCTCTCTCAGACCTACTAGAGCTGGCAATGCTAATTGCTTGGCCATACCTAGATACAGACTCACCACTATTGGTGGTAATAGCTTCCCAGTGAAGGCTGCTATATCTTGGAACCTACTGCCACCAGATCTAAGAGTAGACCAACCTTACCCACTTTTCCGAAAAAATGTCATCAAATACCTCATCTCCACCGACCCCTAGTCTCCTACCTTTAGGTCTATTTCGTACTTTGATCGATTGAGTCTCACTCGCCTTTATATTCTCATTTAAACTTTGTGCCTCTCTGTAACCTGTATATTTGTACATTGCATATTTTTGTAACCACATAAGTCTTTATTGTATATTGTGTATATTTTATAACTACGGATACTATGTAAGCCTTTATTGTATATATTGCATCTCTTGTAACTATGTAAGCTTTGCATTTTCTTACTGCGCCCTGTTACTTACGGGTCTGGCGTGCAATAAAAGTCAACAAACAAACACCACTGACTAAGAAAACAGACAATACTGGAGAAATATTGAATTCAGAATTCAGGCTTTCTACACCAATCCATGTTTAAATATTGTTAAGAATGCTTCAACAATGTCCTTTGTGTTCAAGGATGCAAAATTCCCAAAGAACAAAAAAACAATTAGAAAAATCTAACTTTTGTTCTTAGATGCATACATTGTACTACTATGTATTACAAAAACGGCTTCACAATCGTGTAAATGTGTTATGCATAGAGAATGTTTTAATATAATTTCAAATTAACTGCTAAAATAGGTAATGAATTCATTCCACACAGTGGATATTCCACACCCTGATTGTGTCTCTAGGTTCAACATGTAAAGACCGGAGGAGGGGGGGGGGGTATTCTGTACTTCCGCTCTCTATATGGTAGAGGAGAGGCACAGAGGACCCCTGCCAAGATTCTCTATTATTGGTATTGTGGTCGAGCAATCAAGGCCTAGCTTCTCAAGAGGTGATGCGAACTGGTTCTTAAGGACAGTGTGGTCCCCAAGCACCCACAAAGAAATGTCCACACACTGTATCGGTTACAACACAGTCTTTATATAATTAATGTTCAAAGTTATATACACAATATCACGATAACTCACTTTGTACTCCGAAAATCAGCAATGGTAAATATATACAGTTTCTAAAGTGGTACCACTAACATTATTAGATCTCATTAAAGTGCATACTATCAGAATGAGACAGATCAAAATAAAGAGGAAACCAGCAGTAGAGAGAGGCAGGAAAGCAAGATGGTTGAGCAATTGGCAGAATACTGTCCCCGTACCACTAGACCCAGTTCTGTGTGGAGATCCCCCCCCCCCCACCTGGGCAACCTGTAGAAGAAAGATACAAGCCCAGTCCATATATTGTTCACACTAGACTTTCCAATAGTTCTGCAACCCCAAAGTACCTTGGCGTTGTAGCGTTCCGCGTCGGGGCTTCAACGGCCCTTCTTGAGTGTCCTCCCTTTCAGGCAGGAGTCACGGGTCGTCGAACGTCTGACGGAGAACAGGTCGAGCTACGACAGTGAAGTGGCCGCGTCGTTCCTAACGGTGCTCGTTGACGGGGAAGCGTAAACGTCCTGCCAGGAAGAGGCGTGTGGGGCACCTCAGTGTTGATAGTTCTCGACCGAGAAAGAGTTTGAAGAACTGTGGCCCAGCAAGGGTGTCGAGTCGTCGGCGTCTCTGTGGTCTTTGGGTGGCGGGAAACCCACCGGTGAATGCTCATCGGCGCGTTGACGGCCAGGCCTTCTCCAGCAGGATACAGCAGCGACGATGAGGACAAGAGCGTCCTTGGATCAATGAAGTTCTTAGGCAACGGGGGCACGGCAGCCGCAGTCGGCAACGGCAGTCGTCGACAGTGGCAGACAACAGTCCGGGCGCTTCTCCTTGGAGTTCCACAGCAATCCCCGCATCGGGTCGGCAGCCTGTTTAATGTCTGTATACCAGGGAGCTTGGGCAATGATCAGCTGTGCACGATGGTCCCTCGTAGCTCAGGAAGAGGGCGCCTTACTAGGTCCTCCCTGGGTCAGTCCTTGAAGCACAGCAGCTTTCAGATTGCTAGGGAGAGCCACAGCAATTCTTCTCCCCCAGCAGGGCTTCAAGATCAAGCTTCAGTTACTCGTCGTAGTGGACTTCAGCTTCTGAACATGATTCCTAGCAGTGAGAGGTCCCCAGATATACTGTTGATCTCCCATTCACACTCAGGCATCCAATCACGAGTATGGTCATTCGTGCAGGCAGGCAGCCAATCAGGCACACGGGGCATTCGGGCCATTCACTTCTCTCCAGACACTCACAAGTTATGTGTATTGGGACAAGTACCAAGCCATTCAACACTCCAAGCTGCATTCATACCGGTTTCGGGCAGGGCTATCTCAACCATTGTGTCAACCACCAGATACTAGACAGCCACAACATAGAATGTATATTCGTCACACACTCCATTCACCCAGGTCCCACCCACAAGCGTACCCACAACATAAGGTCGTTGAGAAGGCTTCAGCCAGTCTGGTCGGCACTTCCCCACACTACCATATACAGAACTTCCACCCAACAGCCAGTCAGGGGAAAGGGACAGAGGCAGGGCTTCCCGGGACTTCGGGAAGATCAAGGTAACAGGTGATGGACGGCAAGAGGACATGGGGGGTATTTTGTCTCCATACGGAATCTACCGATTCCAATGACAGGGCCTGGGCACCCCAAAATGGAGGACGCTCGGGGCACCAGTCATTTCAGCACGGAGCTGCCACCAGCCTGTACCCTGCTCTGTGGGTCACATACAGGTGCCCAAAAACATACACTAGGGGCACAGGGTTGCACCCCTACCCATGGGTGCCATAAGGGTATCCCATGGTCTGTTCACCAAACCAAAAGAGAGCTGCACCGCCAGGAGTCGCACCTGAACTCCTGCAAGGCGTTTTTGAACGACAGAACACACGATAAAAAGCAGTAAAGGACAAGGATACGGAGGCCCTGTCCCTCCGATGCATTTCCAGCATCACACAACATGCTACTCATTTTGCTGACAGATGATTCTTTTGGTTTCAGCAAGGTGGCTTCGGTGAGGGTACGGACAGCCGAGGAAGACAATGCAACCAAACACGAAGCAAAGGGATGACAGCAACAATACCACTTGGTTTAAGTGGCCTCAGGGCGTGATTGTTCATTGTGAATTCCCATAAGGAATCATTGTAGGCTCTGCACACTCCCGCACTTAAGTGGTGAAAAATTGCCTAATACTCATGCAGACGAATAAGAACTGATGATTGCATGTTCTCAATGTCTCCTGTTATTGAGGTAAGAGGAGTGTACACTGCAGTTAATCAATGGTTTGCATCACCTCTCTAGCCCCAGGTCTGTAACATCTGTGTCTTTGTTGACAATAGACTGATATGCATACTCAAGGGGCAGCATTGATAAGACTTTCTACCTGATGCTCCCTAAAGCCCTGTGTCTTTGCTCATTAACTACTAACCTTGAGCCATTGGTCCAAGCTTTTGTGGTAACGGGGGTTCACATTACTGAAATGCACTCCACACAAAGGTCCCCTTCTGTATGGCTATGGAGCTCTGCTGTGTGAAGAAGGCTGCTGCGTGGCTTCTGGGAAGAGTCCCTCACGTCGAGCACAAAACATGGTCTGCAATGGCCACCTGTGATCACAACGAAGTGTCAAATAATGTACTTAAGGGTAAGATTTGAGGTGAGGGTGAGATTTAAAATCACAGTATCTCAACCAGTAAAAACCTTAGTTGTATACCTAGAATCCAACCTGTCAATGTCCAGGCAAGTCAATGCCATTGCGCCGGCCGCGGCATACCACGCCAAGATGCTCAATGCAGCCAGATCCTTCCTGTCGAAAGATAACTTCCTCACTATAGCCAGAGCTATAACAGAGTCCAGACTTGACTACTACAATGTCCTTTTTGCAGGCACATTAGCAAAAAACATGGAGAAGCTTCAAACTATCCAAAACAGTGCCCTGCGTGCAGCCACTGGCATTCCGAAAAGGGACCATATTTCTGCCGCCAGGAAACAGGTCCACCGGCTACCCATCAAAGAGTGTGTCCTCTTTAAGACCTTGGCTCTTACCCACAGCTGGTTCAACCATACAGCCCCCTATAACCTCACCCAAAGAATACACAGGTCATCTTCCTCTAGACCAACCAGAACACCCTATACCAACTTGCTTACAGTACCTAAAATTAAACGAGCCAGAGCAGGTGCCGCTAGCTTCCCATTCATTGCATCCTCACAGTGGAACGCCCTTCCACCACACCTAAGAGCAGAGACCTCCCATCTAGCCTTCCGCAAAGCCATCAAAACACTCCTATTCACTTGCTTCCAGTCTGATAAAACTATATGTATGGAATGGTTGTACACTGTCTGCCACATGTCTTTCATCTTGATGTATTTTTCTTGTAACTAAGTCATTTCCTTGAAATAGCGCCTCGATGCATCTGGGCTGTTTGCACACTGTATAAATTTAAATAAATTAAATAAATAAATAAATTTGGACATATCAATCTTTTTCTGCTACCTTTCTCAACCACAACTGCCACTTCATTGACCCATGTGACCTGTATTATGTCCCCAAAATAGCCCAGAGAAGCCTATGATACAGCCACATGTTGTATAGCGTTTTATAAAACTTTGAATATGTTCATAATATAGATTGTACACGCTTGCCTTATATATATAATTCAAGGATTTGATTCAAATTTGATACAGTAGGCCATATACCCAAACTGTAACGGGACATATGGGGGTACTTTGTGAGGGGTAAGCCAAGGAACGCTTCAATTCCTAGAGACACACCCTGCATCATGAAAGGGTATCCAAAGTAAAGATCACCCCCCCCCTATGAATCAGGGGCAGAAGAGGATAAGGGAGTGTAAGTGATTTCTATCTGGCACACACCCAAGTCTCGCCCAGCATGTAGTGCACAAATGAAACCCTTATTTATTTTTATCTATAAATGTAATATTCTGAACGATATAACACTTATATAACACCCTTCTCCTGAGACCCCCCCCCGGTCACACTGAACCAGGAATCAGGCTAGTTTGATACGTTTAATATATATATATATATATATATATATATATATATATATATATATATATATATATATATATATATATATATATGGCAGCAATCACTCAGAGGGTGACAATACAATTCAGAAATAAGCCAAGCAATTGAATTCACTTATTATAAGAAGGCAAAATAGAAAACACAGGGAAAAAACAGTTTGTTTTGCACACAGATCGCGTTTAGGTTAATGGTCCCCCTGCAAAGTTTTGTTTAAATACAAATGAGCAATCCTACACCAATGTGAGTAGTCAGCTGGTATTTAGGAATGAAAAACAATGTCTAGAGTTATAGGCAAACCTCCCTCCCAAACAAGAGAGAAAACCTTATTTGGCAAAAAACACTTTGAAATGATAGGTGAAAAATGGCTTTGTGAAATACTGCAAAAGGTGTAAAATGCTTAAATGGAGACAAGTTCTACAGAAAGCAACGCTAATCAGGTCCTAACATACATGAGCGATAATATCAACAACAATACACACTTCAAATCAGGATGGAATGGAAAAAGCATTTTGAAATGGTACGAAGACACGTGTACATTTTTTAACTTCGCCAATTTGCGGCAAACTTTTACTTATGCAATATTGGCGACAAACGGGTCAAATACACTGTTCCATTGCGGTTCTTAGTTGAGGGTGTATCTGGGGATGTTAGGTACCAGTGAGAGGTGAAATTTTGTTTCTATCTTTAAAACTGAAGGAGTTATAGAGGTTTTCGTGAGAGGCGTTTTTGCAAAATAGGCGCGGAAACGGAAAACAGAAATTCAGGTTTAAAAATGACAGATAAGTTTTCTTATACTATATTAAGGACTACGAAAAAGAGAATGCCACACAGGAATCAGTTATTCACGGCCGATCATAACTCTTCATGCACAATACTCTAGTTTCCGTTTGGTTTGGGAATTACTTTTCTTAATCAAATCAATAAGGAGTTATGGTTTAGTAACGCAGATGAGAGAAGAGTCAGTGCAAGGATAGTTCTAACAATACTATGGTTCTGAATTAAAGATGGGATGGTTTGAGATTGGGATCATACAATGCAGATATATTATGGGTCACTGTTCTCCCTATTCATACTTACGGTCCTTTGTAATTAAATTGTACCATCAGTTCTAGTCATTGGATTGAGCAGGTCTACCACAGGCACCTCTGGAGGAATTTGGATCAGCGGTGCGGTTCTGGTCAAGTTTGGACTGCACCTGAGACTGGATTCGGAAGGGCTCCTTCTGGTTACTGGACACGGTAGATAGCCGGATGGAACTTTTCAGCAGGCAAACCTAATGGCAGCCAGCCAAGCTGCATTAAAATTAAGTCCCTTTGAGTTTGGGATTTTTGCAATGGGGTCAGGCTATCAATCATTTTGCAATGCTATAATCTGGATTCTGCAAAGAAATCTGGATCTTTCAAAGAATTCTGGAGTCAGCTATAAGTTGAAAAGTTCTGCAATCAGGTGCTGCGTGGCCATCTGGATGGGTTCTGTAAGCGGTCTGTCGTGGAAGCAGTGTCCCTATGTGTAGTGTTCTTCCTATATTTATCCATTACAAATTTTATGGCGTGGACAGAACTTCAAAACACACGACCACGTCTGCGAGTGTCTACAGGTTTGCGCTTTGTTTTGGTTGGCTGCCTAAACAGAGCTGTCATCTTATGACAGGATGTGGAACTCACACCTGGATTTTTACCCAAAACATACTTTTGCACAAATGTACATTTCTACCATTATGTACCCTCATAAATTTAGACACATTTTTCACATTTGATTGTCTACATTTACATTCAATTTCCATCTTTGTGAGCTGTATTGGTCATTCTATGGATTTTATCAATTTTACCCATAACACTTTCTAATTCAATACACCTCTGGGAGCTGATCAGTGGATCGTGTACATACAATTTTAAGTTTGCAACATTAATAGTTTTGCCACAATCAGTGTTTTAGTGTATCTTTGGTTCTTTATGTAGTAAGAACACCCACCACATCTTCAACTGTCATGAGTTCAGATTTATACGTTTGTATTTTTCACTTGTCTACTTATTTTGGCCATCATGTTAAATGTCAAAGTTCTGAGGGCAAAACAAGTAATTTCCATTCAAAATCCAGTCCAGGTTTTTTTGTTCTTACTTCCAAAGTGAGCAGATGGCCAGTCCTATGAAATTCAATAAGAACCTCCCCCACATCCTGCTCCTCCTTGCAGAGGCCAATTCTCAGCATGTCCTTTGTTCTTTGGTCAGCCCGCAGACGAATGTCTAATGCAGCCCCACTGAGTGGCTTGCTGGGATTATGTGTGAACCATTAACAGCCATTAGCCTTCCTGTTCTCAAGGGAGTGTCAAACGGAGATATCAGTTTTCCCAGGCCAGGCACTGTCAGATCAGAATTCACATGTGGATTGGCCCCAGACTGGGCTCTTGGATATCAAAGTATTTTCATTTCAAATATAAAATATAAGCACAGTGTATGAAGGATTTAAACTTTTAAAATAATTAGCCCTTCACCAACATGCTTGAAATAGTGGATTTTGCAATTTTTCAGGACAAAGAAAATACATTTAAGCTGACTTTTACAGCCAATTTCTTTAGGCAGTGGTCAGGCTGTGATGCCTGGATTCCTCTGACTGCCTGGAGGGTCCATGATTCCGGCACACTTTCCTTTCAATAATTCACTGGGGAAGATAACTGAATTTAGCGCCAAAACAGCACTTTGAAGATTGCCACGGATTAGGAAACTATATTAAGGATCATTCTCGGATTTTAGCCATTCTGTGGCCTTGTTTCCAGTGATAGATGACAGCAGTGATTCCTGCTTTTACACCACTTTGCCGATGTATGTAGCAGGGTGTGCAGCTCTTTTAGTGGGTTATGAACTCTGTGCAATTTTGCAGACTTATTGCGCACCGGAGTTATTGCCTCCATTCTTGGCAATTTCCTTTCCCCATTGGCAAAGGGGTGCAGTGTGGTGCAGTGGTGTGGATAAAAATACTCCACAGGAGCACAGAGAGAAAATCAGAGACCCACCCACCTAAGTTGTCTCTCCACTCGGAGATCACCCTCCACTCTTCCCCCATTAGTCGTTCTCCCTGCATTGGGAGATAATAGCAACATGCACATCTATGCACTGAAGGATGGGAAAGGGGTGAGGAGCAGTTGTTTGGAGATGGGGCACTGACTGATGTGACAAATCAAAGGCATTCGTCCCTGCTCCCCAGTGGAGGAGCCGCCCCCTTTGAGGCTAGGGAGGTGAAGCTGCTCTGCAAGACCTTTATGCTAGGGGACTTGGCAAGTGGGACCTTACTGAGAGAGACTCCCCCCTCAGGGGACAAAGACTCCCGTTCCAATGAGGAACTCCCAAAGCCACACACCATAGTAGCATGTATAAGACTATGTGCTAAGAAGAAGAGTAAGCTCTGCATATTTGGATGAAGGTAATGCTGAAACAAACCAACCTGGAAAAAGAAAAGAAGGTCTCTTTAAGAAGAGACGTGGCCTTAACTGAGGTGAGTGGAGTACCATGGAGAAGGAGAGGGTATCGTACACAGGGGAAGCCCTCTGACATGAGGCAAAGAACGCCAGTCCGATATGACGGAGGCCCCGAGCTTTCAACAATGAAACCGTTGAGGTAGGAGAGCAGAACCCTGTACCAGGTGGTGGCAGCACCACGTCCATATTGTGGTGAGCAGAAAGCCCAAAGAACCATGCCGAGACAATCAGAGGCGGGAGCGCAAGCACCTTCCTAACGCCAGCCCTCGTCTACGGCAACAGCCAGAAGGAAAACCGAAGGAGAGACCGGAAAAACCGAGGAACGGGAATGCATATATCGAAGAGGAATACCCGAGCAAATGCCAAGGCTTGCAACATTCCTCTGCATAGCGAGAGGTAACGGGGAGAACGGGAGAAACAGGAGGCTGCCGGGGAAACATTACACAGAGAGAGGAACTCGTCCCAGTAACACAGATGAGATACTAAATATAAAATTGTTTAACCGAAACTGTGCAAAGTAGATAAAGAGAAGAACAAATAACCCTTTGTGGGACGTAGATAAAGTGTGGGAACAAAGACTAGTGAGAGAAGGGAAATTACCCTGTGAGTTCACCGAATAAGAGTGGAGAAAGGATGACAAAGACCTGTAATAACAAGGAAGAGTTAAGGCTATCAAGTGAGCAAGATAGTAACAGAAAGAGAACCCAAGAGGGGAGAACTACTAAATTGGATCAAACCACATCCAAGCTGAGCAACCCTGGATCAACAGACTGAGGTCTACAAGTTAAGAACAAACAGAGAAAATATCACAAGGAAAGGTGTCCCAGACCCATCACTAAAGAGAGTACAAGACCCAAGAATATTGTAGAAGAGCTACAAAAATTAATCAAGGAGATATCCAGAGACTATTTTAGAAGATTGTGTTAGAAAATAAGCACAAAGACTATCAGACAATAACAGTACACCAGGGGAATTACAATTCCCCTGGCAACTTTTAAGTTGGTTGGATTAGTGGTAGGGTCAGATAGAATTAGATTTGGATGGAGGACATTCTTTTCTTTGGGACTTCCGGATGACAGACGAGCACCTTTAGTTCCTTTAAATAGGCTGGGAAATCCCGCTAGTAGTAGGAAAAGATATGCTGCCTTCTTATAAGTTTATTAAAAGCAAGTCAGAATGTCCTTAATGTGTCTTACTCCTTCTTCCAACCCACCACACTGGTCTAACACAAATGAATAAATAATGTGGCTCACACAAAGATATACATTGTGGGTTGTTGCCTTGAAGTACTGAACTATTCACCATTTTTGGAATTTCTCAGGGATCAAGAATCACCCATCATTGTTCCGTTAGCAAGTCCACAGCCATTTTAACCAAACGGGTCCCTCTGCCGTCCCCAAGTGGGCATCAGACCCGAGGTACAGAGGGGCACACCACACAACGCTACTGAAACATACAGGGTATGCAGGGAACCACCAACGCTTGCAGTGACATGCTGTGAGGTCCCGTGCATGTAATTTTAAAAGTCCACAAGACGGAGGGGGGAAGGAAAAGTCAAAGCGACACCAATTTGCTTGAAAAGGGTAAATAACGGCTGTAACTACGCTTTTCAGGCACCAGCGATCATTAAGAGATTCCTATGGAATCTGCCTAATCTTGGCTAGGTGGAAAACTTGTCCGGATTCCATAAAAATCCATTTGTCCTACGCCTGCATTAAAAATCCATACAGGCGAACAACACAGCGCACTGAGGAGATGGAGGAGGAATGCATGGCAGGGCCCTGATCTCTGCTCCGTGCCACACATCTACATTGCCACTGCACAAAATGGGGTGGAGATGGAAATCAAGGCATCATGACACTTTCTTTTTACACCTAAATTTACCACTTTGCCCCATTTAAAATGAGGCTGGTAGATATTGCTGCTTGTCACTCCCGTTACCAACATGCCAAGTAGAGCAGTGGCCTGCTGGTTTTATATCCAGCCAACCCTGGAGGAAGTAGCCCAGACTTGGAAGGCTCGGGAAGAACAAGGCCCCTCCTTGCGACCACGGCCTCATCCATACCTTCGTCAGATTATCCAGTATCCACATTAGTCATACTATGGACGAGCCGTGAGATTTACACATGCAACCACTGTTCCAATAAGGGCAGTTAAGCGGATCCATGATTATTTCTCTTAGATAATCTTTAAACATACTGAAGTGTGGTCATTAACTGACTGGCGTCAGTTGACTTGCCATATTTGACGTTCAATTGCCTCTTCCTTTAAACGCTTTAAAACTCGTATCCCTTCCCGTGCGATAAGCCTCTCAGTGGCTGGCCCTTAAATGGTCTTGGGTCCTTTCTAGGATGCTCCATGCAAATGATCTCAGCATGTGCACGTGGCTTCTTGAAGGGGTTTGCGGCCTGGGGTGCAAACCTATTTTCACCAGCTCACTTGCAAACCATAAAAAGAAAGGAAGCGCACAACGTTTACAACCAGTGCACACATCAATGACCGGTCAGTGCTCAGATAACTTACTTTTGAGACCTATGTTACTGCGCAGGTCTGCACCTGGACTCGTCAACCTCAAATTACGAAGTACTTCAAATCGAGATTGACTGTTGGGGGTCGCCTGCCGTGTCCATCCGGCAGGCGCCCCCGGGGTGCCGCTTCCACACAGCATCAAACAGGCCCAGCGCCTGTGGGAGTTTGGGGCCTGCCATGTCCATCCGGCAGGCCCCGTGGCGCTATGGGACACCAGCGCCATCGGGGTAGGGGCACAGCCTGCCAGGGTCCTGACCATGCGGACCCCGGCCGCCATCCTGGCACGAGGGTCCCATGGCACCAGGGCCTGCAGGCCTGTACCTCCTACAGCATTAATGAGACACGGACTCAGACCAACCTTCCACGGAGTCTGCAGCCGTTCTGTTTCACGTGCCTGCAGGGGCTCCCTTTATTAACTTGGGCCATGACACCGTCATGGCCCATCTTAAAGGGGCAATACACGGGGGAGGGACACATCCCCTTAAAGGGGCAACACACATGGGAGGGTCCCACCTAACATTGACCATTCCAAATTTGCAGGGCGCTATTGGGAGCAGGACCGGCCCAGATTCACAAATGGGGCTGTGGGACACTCGGTTTAAACAAGAAGAAGGAGTTAAACAGAGACGTTGAGGCGTAGCGGGGCCTGCTACTGTATATCAATATTGCCTGCCATTTGCCGTCACGAGAGTGGTTTACTTAGTCACTGATCGAGGATGCATTTATCCACGTGTGACCAGGCACACCTGGGCAAATGACTCAATGCAGCTTCAATGTTCTGAATAATAACACTACATAACACATTCACGAAGATGAATGATGAAGCGGGTGCATTATTAGTTTATGTGTTTGTGGAGGTTGATGGCCATGCATGCCATACATGTCTCCGTACTCCATGCCAATCTGGAGTTGCTCCGCTACACCTGCGTGTCCCTTGCATTCTGTAGCATGTCGTTTTCTTTTTTTTATATAAATAAATACACAGGAAACCCGTGCAGCCCGCGTCCCACAATGCAATGGGAAAGCAACGCCTGGAAGACCATCTCCAGAATAAGGGCGGCCATTGTCATGTGCGACTGACGTTAACCCAACTCAAACATTGAAGCAGCAAACACTTGCTGTACCGTGCTCCCGAGTAAGAGGATTTCAGCATGGCCCTCCAAAAAAGGTCCAAGACTTCAGCTGCCATTCACCTCCAAAAAAGCATACAATTAACTAACAGTATATAGTTAGTAATACCCATTACAACTTGGCAGGACTGTCAGCCAGGGCCACTAGTCTGCCCCTGGGGACTAGAAGGGAAGGTTTCAACGTTACTCAGGCCTGGCCAGGGACCACGTGCAATTGTGCTGAAGGCCAAGAGGGGTCCCTACAATGTGTGGAGGGCAGAGGGCATTTGCCCCTTTTACCCATGACTATAGATTTCTATCTAGCGTTTAAGGTGTCAAATGCCCGGGTTTACAGCACTGAATCACATCTAACAATCAGAAAAGCAATACCAGATACAAAAGGGGCCAATCAGGAACTACAACGTGAATGGTAATTGCGCGCGAATAATTGCTAGCCCCGGGAGGCAGGCTACTCCCAGACCGAAGCAGTCGGTCATCCATAAATGATGTAGGAAGCGTTTTCTTGTCAGCACAGACTCCTGGCACGTGTCGTGTAGAACATTCGCGCACACTGGCATGATTGATTTCCAGAAGAAGATATTAACATCTCATTACATAGGCAATGGGCCAGACCCGGCGTAATAAGCGTCCTTGCTGGGAGGGCTGCCAGCCATTTACAGCTTCCATCTGATGCTGTGCACGCAAAGGCTGGCCCTACGTTTTGCAAACAGGTCTGGGGAATCAAACTTTAAAAGTCAGCTGACTGGTCACACACTCAGATAGGCGAAGTGTGTAGCAAACCGTGCGAACGCCGAAAAGGTTGAAGGCTAGCTGACAGTGTGTGAAAGTATAAGACACCAAACAGCTACAGCACCACAATCCGCACGTACCTCAAACACCACAACAAGAAAACCACACAAACTCGCACAACAGAGCACATGGTGGCCAACTTCGGGAAATCACATTTATGTTTAGTGAACAGTGTTTCCGAACTGAAGCTGCCAACAGCACATCACAGCTCTTTTGCTCTTTTCCCGCACAACCCGCTCATTTTCCACCTGGAGCCAGGTGAGTGTGCCCCCGAGAGCCTAGGGCTCTTACCGCCATCTTTTGGACCTTGGGGTCTAAAAGACCTGTGCCCCCAGGCCATCTTAGGCCATAGCTGTTAGGAAAGATTTCGTAATTGTAGGTAATTTTCCTTCCATGTGGCAACCCCTAAACTTTTTGCTGTTGTTTTTCACCTTGTTCTTGACTTTGCCAGAGAAGTGCAGGCTTCTGCCGCACTCCTCTGGGCTTTCGCTCCTTTCTTACGGGGAAACTGACATGCCCTTAAGACAGTCAGTACCGGGGAACGCTGTTTCCCGTAGTTTCTTTTATCATGCTGCGGCTTTAGTGCAACATGACACAAGAGGGCACTGTAAGCTAAGTTACAGCTCTCTTGGGTCTCTAGCCTTCTACAGGCCCTAGATACTCTTTTAGGATGGTATTTTGATCGGTGCAAGTCATTCAGGGACTGGAATGGTGGCAGCGATCGATTTGTGTATTTTGAGCTCCTTTTGGCGTTCTGAGCGCGTTGTTCGCACTGAACCCAAAATGGTGGCCTGGCTCCCAAAATGGCCAGACCACGAGGCTCCTTTGTCTTGTCCACTGACCGTCTTGCTCCCTTCACCTTCCCCAGGTCGAGCGACCCGGGGCCTTCCTTATTTGGGCATGTACTTTCCCGCGAAACGTGGTTGCTTTCGCGGGCTTCTACATGTCGTTTGTGTGCCTCCAGAGTGTGGGCTGGGATGTCTGGTACCAATACACATCCTGGGTGCCAGAGAGTCTAGGGTGGTGTGAATGCCTGGGACCACCGTGGTCCGTGATTGGTCCACGTATGGTATGTGTGTTGATGAGCGGATCTCCCATTGGCTCCCCTCCGTTTTGGCGCGAAGGGAACCGTGGATAAGAGGGGGCTGGAAACACCATTACCATGTCGATCTCCTGAGTTCTCACGAACGAAGGAATACAGGAGCCAAGTATCCTGCAACCACGAGGCTGGACCGAGGAATCGCTGGTGACCCGCTGAAGGAATCCTCCTTTGCACTGCTGTCGTCCTGTGAAACCCTTTTCCTCCTTTGATCGAACCAGAAGGCCTGTACTGGTGCTTCGACCTTTGGAATAGCAGGAACAGCTATTCCCGGCGACTTCATCATCTCCTGCCAAGTAAGCCTTCGGAAGCGTCTCTGGGCCATCCAGTTGACTGACCAGCTTACAAGGGAGTCCTGCTCTGTAACCGCCGCCAGGTTGTGTTGTATCTCGAGTCCTTGTCACTCTCCCACGCTTCGTACACTTGGCGTTCCCAAGTCTGAAGGGAGGAGTGCACATTTGGCTCAGATACACACGGCCACTCCATTGCCCTGCGGTGGTGACAAAACTGTGCAGGTTTCTTCGATTGGGACGTCTTTTTACTCTACACGACGACGAGGCATTTCCCGACTCTTCTGAACCTGCCAGCTGCTGAAACTAACGTGGAGAAGCCTGGGTCTGCTTGCATCGGGGACCGGTGAGTAGTATAGCTAGGATCTGGCCGCCCTCCTGCAGTAGCCCATTGCTTTTCCCCGCTGTGTAAAAACAGCACCCTTTTGTCCGTACTCGCGCTCTGCTTCTGCTTGCTGTGGAGGCTGCGCTTGAGTCGCGGAACCTGTTCCTCTTCTGTTGTGCACTAACCCGAACTGCCTGACTTCCTCCGAAGAGCTTCTCCTTTTGCCCGTTGGCACCAGCGTGTGCAGGTACTTTGAGCACAAGGCTCCACTCTTCGCAGGGCTCGGACTTCCATCTAGTTAGGTGCCTCTGAAGGCGAACTGAGTCTAAAGCATTACCGCACTGCCTGTTTTCCTTCCCTTGCAGGTGGACTACACATTTCGTGCCTCTAATGCTTAAGACTGTCGTATTTGTATATATATTGTGTTGATATGGTATGTGTTGGCTTAATATTGTGATATTGTGATTTTCTCGCTACGGTCGTTGTTTTAAAGGCCTTAAAATAAATGTGTATATATTTTTGATATAACAACTGTTTGGAGTAGTTTGTAAGCGCTCTTGCTTTGTGTGCTCATTGCGGGCTTTCAGTCACCCTCACCCCTCTTGAGACCTAGTCTTGACCGCCGCGATCGCTATCTTGATTGGTCTGGCTCGTCCAGAGGTTACCCTGTTCCAAGTAATTAGGTTGGCCTTCTGAACTTCTGCGCCACCAGGACAGAGTTCAGAAATCCGTCTTAACAATAGCCTGCCTGCCTGCCTCCCCCAACCCGCTCCCCTTCCCAGCGAGAGTCACTCCGCCTCCCGAACCGCCCCCCTTCCCTGATTGCTCTACCAGAAGGCCATAACTGACCCTCCCAGGGGCTAAGGGCCACAAGGCCAAGGGCGGCTCCTTCATTGGCGGCTCCAAGATGTGTCTGCAGGTGTCCGCAGGGGAAGCCTGAGAAGCCAGAAGTTACCAGACACCAACAAAAAACATAAGTGGAGTATGGGTGGGGTGTAGAGCAATTACTCTACACCAAAAAAAACCTGCCACTCTACCTTAAATTTCCATAACATAGACTGCCATATACTTAACCCATGTATACTTAGAAAGGTATGTGACCACCAACCCAAATCTCTCCATGACAGTATTGAAAATGCTGCCTTGCATTGCATCCTATCATACTAATCAATGTTAATAAGTGTTACAGCTGGAGGAAACTGAGAACATTAGCCTGCGCCGTATCTAGATAGAATTGTGAATATTAGCATGTGCCTCACTTAGAATTTGAGAACATTAGCCTGCGCCGTATCTAGATAGAATTGTGAATGTTAGCATGTGCCACACCTAGACGGAACCATGTAGGTCAGCATGTTACATCTCGTATAACCCACTAACAATATAAGCTCAAACTCTCTGCATACTTATATCACTGAAAAAAATCACACCACCATCTCTCGCACAACAAGCTGCACACACTTCACCACACCGCAACACATAAGCTGCACCACCAGCACACGCGGACTGACCCCAATCCGATACTAGCACCAAAGCTCAGCACCCGGTGTCCACCGAGTTGAAGCTGCCAACACTACCCTCTATCCCACTCCCTCTACACCTTACTAACCCTTTCCACCTTCTAGTTTACAGATCCACCAGATCGCCTGGGGACCAATTCCGTTGGTGACAGTGCGCTATATAAGTACCGTTAACATAACCCTACTAACCACCCACCCTCCCCTTTGCATTACAGATCCGCCAGAGCGCCTGGAGACCACACAAGTGGCATTGGTACGCAGTAAACCTTTAACTTTAACATTAACACAAGATGGCAGCCTCTGGACATCATAAGATAAGCAGGAGCTGCTATTCTTAAGTGGTAACTAGTATGCGTAGTCCCTGGGTATTGTTCACTCTTCTGTAAACTTGACAATTTACTGGGACGAGTACCGGTAGTCCCTGTGTATTCTTTGGTAATCTTGACAATGTACTGGGACCATTATGAGTAGTCCCTTTGTACTCTTCACTCTTCCTGCGTTCCCTCCCGGGTCTCCCACCGTTGCCTTTACCATGCTATATAAGGGTAAGCATCACTGCGTCTGTGTACTGGGTTGGGACGACACTGGGAGGCTTAACATCCTTGGTGTTCACTTGAATGTTCCTCGCTTCTGCTTCTTCAGACTCGCGACTTTGCATGGTCCACGCTGTAGAGTTATTGGTGTAGTTCAATGACTGCACAGTCCACCCTCTTTGGGTCACGCCACCGCTTTGCCTTTGTTCCTTTCCTTGGGACCGACGTCTCCTGCATGGCTCGGCGCCTTGGTCTGTCCGTGCCTCCAGCCTCTTCTAGCAGGATGGTACTCCCGGACGGAGAAATTGCTATTGCTCAGTTCTTCTTCGTTACAGTGTTTTCTACATGTCAAAAATTGGAAGTTATTTTACAATAACAAACAGTGGCTTGTTTTGCTGGAGTCACATGAAGCCCTGATGTTAAAGTAGGTCCAGGAAAAAGGGTTGTAGAGAGTTCCTTCATGGAATGGGAGTCCCTATCCCCAGTGGGCGAGTTTCTCCCTGTGAGGGTCCGCTTACCGCCACCCCTAGGGGCAATATGGCATAGCAGGCTTACCTCCCTAGCCTCACAAAGAAAAACTCCCTCTTGGGGAGAAGGGACTGAATCCTGCCATTTATCACAGAATGTATATATATATTTGGTATATATTACATTAATGTTAGATAGCATACATTTCATGAATGCGAATGCATGTATATATATTCAGTGAAAAAACTTTGTTAAAGGGACATTATGGTTAAGTTGTGCTACTAAAAACCTATGAAATTCAGTGAAAAAACTTTGTCAAAGGGACGTTATGGTTCCAAGTAAAACCGAAAAACCCTTGAAATTCGCCAGTTATGGTAAGCTAAGCAACCATAACTCGCGCCACCACCGCGCACTGCTAAGACTAACACCCAGGCCATCAAAGATGACATCACAAAGGACATCAAAGATGACATCACAAAGATGTTCCTTCCTACACCGGGACTCCTGCGGCATCCTGGTGTAGGAAGGAAAATCTTTTACCAAGATGGCCACAATGGAAAGGGAAGGCGGGGTGTATAAAGAACACAACAGGGCATGAGGGAGGTGTGGGGGGGGAACAGGGGAGACACATGGGCATGAGCGGGGGGTGAGAGGGAACAGGGTACAAACGGGGCATGAGCAGGGGGTGGGGGGAAAAGGAAGGAAACACGAGGCATGAGCGGTGGTGGGGGGAACACGAGAGAGACACGGGGTATGAGCGGGGGGTGGGGAGGAACACGAGGGAGACGCGAGGCATGAGCGGGGGTACAGGGTACAAACGGGGCATGAGCAGGGGGTAACACGAGGGAAACACGGGGCATGGGCGGGGGTGGGGGGCAACAGGAGACAGACACGGGGCATGAGCGGGGGATGGGGAACAGGAGACAGACACGGGGCATGAGCGAGGGTGGGGGTACAGGCGACAGACACAGGGCATGAACGGGGGTGGGGGGCAACAGGAGAGAGACACGGGGCATGAGCGGGGGTGGGGGGGAACAACAGAGAGACACGGGGCATGAGCAGGGGGTGAGGGGGCAACAGGAGACAGACACGGGACATGAGCGGGGGGTGGGGGGCAACAGGAGACAGACACGGGACATGAGCGGGGGTGGGGGGAACAGGAGACAGACACGGGGGATGGGGGAACAACAGAGACACGGGGCATGAGCAGGCGGTGAGGGGGTGGGGGGCAACAGGAGACAGACACGGGGCATGAGCGGGGGGTGTGGGCAACAGGAGACAGACACGGGACATGAGCGGGGGGTGGGGGCAACAGGAGACAGACACGGTACATGAGCGGGGGTGGGGGCAACAGGAGACAGACACGGTACATGAGCGGGGGTGGGGGGAACAACAGAGACACGGGGCATGAGCAGGGAGTGAGGGGCAACAGGAGAGAGAGACGGGGCATGAGCGGAGGGTGTGGGGGGCAACAGGAGACAGACACTGCACATGAGGGGAACAGGAGACAGATATGAGGCATGAGCGGGGGGTGGGGAGAACAGGAGACAGACACGGGGCATGAGCGGGGGGGTGGGGGAAGGGGAGAGAGACACACGGGGCATGAGCGGGGGTGAGGCAAGGGAGAGAGACACACGGGGCATGAGCGGGGATGGGCAGGAGGGGGAGAGACACAAGGGGCATGAGCGGGGTGGAGGGGAGGGAGAGAGACAAGGGGCATGAGCGGGGGTGGAGGGGAGGGAGAGACACACGGGGCATGAGCGGGGGGGAAGGGGAGAGACACACGGGGCATGAGCGGGGGGTGGGCGGAAGGGGAGACACACACGGGGCATGAGTGGGGGGTGGGCGGAAGGGGAGAGACACACGGGGCATGAGCGGGGGGGAGAGAGACAGGGCAGGAGCGGGGGTGGGCGGGAGGGAGAGAGACACACGGGGCATGAGCGGGGGTGGGGGAGGGAGAGACACACGGGGCATGAGCAGGTGTGGGGGTTGGGGGGAGGGAGAGAGACACACGGGGCATGAGTGGGGGTGCGGGAAGGGGAGAAAGACACACGGGGCATGAGCGGGGGGTGGGGGGAAGGGGAGAGAGACACACGGAGCATGAGCGGGGGGTGGGGGGAAGGGGAGAGAGACACACCGAGCATGAGCGGGGGGTGGGGGGATGGAGAGAAACACACGGCGTTCGTGTGCAGGCGGCAGATCCTGCTCCTCAGCCCTCCGCTGGCCACCGTGTGCCGATGGCGTGAGCGGGGGGCTGGAGGAACAGGGGAGACACGGAGCATGAGTGAGGGTGGGGGGGACAAGAAGGACACACGGGGCATGAGCGGGGGTGGGAAGAATAGGAGACAGACACAAGACTTACTGTGCAGGCGGCGAGGAACAAAGATGGCGGGCGTCTCTGAAGCCAGACGCACTGCACGCTTTCACCGCATCCAATGAGAGAGCACGTCAGATGTCCGCGGACATCACGCAAGCTGCTTGCCCAATCACCGTCCTGTCTGCGGAGCAAACAGGGAAGTGTGTCCGCGAAGCGAACACAGATATCACTAATTTTTTTCACTTACTTTTTTGTCATTTTTTCAAAAACTACTGGACGGGTTTACACCAAATAAAGCAAAGCACGCTTTCGGGACCAAGCCGCCGCACCTGCCGCAAATTTGGTGTAAATCCGTCCAGCGGTTTGGGCTGTAGGCGTGAGCAAAGTTTTTTCGCATTATGTCTATGGGAAAATAAAAAGTTTTGGCACCCCCCCTATAACTTTGCCCCCCCTGGACGAATCCTCACCAAACTTTGCAAAAAAATTCAGAGTGACCCAAATACCTTTTTTTGCAAAGTTTGGTGAGGATTCGTCCAGGGAGAGCAAAGTTATAAGCCGCCCAAAAAGTGCTCTTCCTATGGAAACACCAACTTAACCATAACTACATGGCCAATATATTGTGGTAAGTTCGAATCAGGGGTGGGCAAGGTGGCATTCTGGAGCATGTGCTTCTTTATTTAAACACCAAAACAACCTAACTGTTACTTTGTTCTTTGGCCCCATCACTAAGTGAAAGAAGTGCTCGCCAATATGCCCCACCAAACAAACTCAGTCCGACATCCAGAAATCAAATATATCCTTATTTCTGTCCCTACCACTATAAACAGAAAATAACCTAACGTAACCAATCTATACAATAAGGGCCTTTTGCCCAAATGAGGAAAAGGTGGCTAGTTTCTGAACCCACTATTATGTTTCAGCGTACAAAAGGGGTTTCCTGACCACCTTGCAAAGTTCACATAAACAGGCACTGCAAATGTCTCTTTCCCATTCCCCTTCTTGGGATGTGTATGAGTCATTAGGGTCAGTCTCTTTCTCTCACTTTCTATCTGGTTCCTCAGGCACTTTGCCTCAGTCCTGGACATCTAGCAATCTTGGGAATACTTTGTACCAGGTCCTTTCCCTGGATTTGTCCTCCACTGAGCCTCATGGTACTCTCTCCACTCTGTTACATCCTGTTTAGTACATCTCCCTTCGGTGTCGGGTCTCACGTCTCACTGTGGTTTCTGGTTCTCTTCATGCCAGCTTGAGGCCTGATTACTCTCACCCCTCTTTGTGGTCTGTGGATCCTCACCCCACCATGTGGTCGGGTTGCTCTCACCCTGTTTTGGGAGCTCTATGCTCTTAGGCTGCCTTGAGCTTGGTTTGTTCTCACTCCACCTTGGGAACTCTCTGTTCTCTGCCCGCATTGGGATTGGTTGCTTCTCACCCCGCCTTCGGGTTGGTTTCTTCCCGCACTACCCTGGTGTTTCTCTTAGCCATTTTCCACCATCCTCCAGGATTCCCTAAGCGACTGAATACCTCTTCTCTTTATGTGGTGCTTCTCCGGTCGGGCGTTCTGGTAGGCTGTCCTGGTATCCTCCAGTTGGCTTTCTCCTCATCTGCTGGAATGGGGATTCCCTTCCAGCTTTCTATCTGTGGGGCTTTTCTGTGTTTTGCTGCGACTCAGCTGTTCCAGCGACTCTCCATTGGGAGTGTCTCGTGCACCGGGCATCTCTGTTCTGTGCTTCGGGCGGCTTGCCAAATGCACTGCAGGCTCCTCCATGGATTGAAGCCCCACACCGGGCATATGCTTGGCTCATCCATATGTCCCAGGTCCCTCCCTTGTCGCACCGCAGGCTTCTCTTCCATTCCACCGATGCTAATGGGTTCGCCTCCTTTGATGCAACAAGCGGTGGGTTAATCTCCCATTCTCCAGTCCAGAATGAGGACGGTGCCTGAATAGGGTCAGAAACCATACCAGCCAGCCATTGACAAATGATGTGGTAATTCATTATACAAATCGATGCCAATGTAACCAACATACACATCAGCTTCTTGAGACAAGGGATAACACCACATTTAGATTTCTAAGGTTTGCCTGTTACTATGACATTTCACAGACAGATTTGTGCGACTGACCTGAACATGGCAGCAACAGAACTCAGCTGGACTCCAGGAGCTGGTTATTGCGTGTCAATGAACTGAGCCCCAAAAAGTACCCATAGGAAACTGTGCTGGACACCGAGGTGGGAATACGGTGAAGGTGCAATGTTGAAATCCTTGAAAAAATGTAGCTGAGAAGCTGGACTGGGTTAACAGTCACTGAAAAGTTGCAAATATGAAATCTTTATGCAACTTTTCCAGGATGTATTTTAATTATAAAGAGCCACGAGAATATCTAAAGCTCCTTCCATCCTTGGTAAGGCGACACCTGTTTACGAATATCAGACTAAACCGCCTGGATGTATTAGAAATCAGAGGGGCATGGACTGGAATACCTGTGCACGAAAAACGTGCAGAATCTGTTGTAATAAGCTAGAAATAGAGACAGCTAGACATATAACTGCTCCATGATGAGATCTAGTTATGCACACTATTACTCTAAATTTGTAAAAGACCTTGATGATATAAATCATGAGTATTTCTGGTTGAACTTTTGTCTTGCTATAGCCGTAGCAGGATTATTTCTATAACACAAGTATGGAAATGTGTAAATAGGCAACAGCGAAAATTTGAAAGTGATGTGAGATTACTGGAGGAACGAAGTAAAATAAGTAAAGCTGATGTTCCTAATGTTTATTCTGTGTACATTATACAGGCAATTTGGCCGATTACAGGATCTATATGTGTACATTGCTCCTTAGGCTTTGACTAATGCCAAATGTATCTTTCCTTTTTATTCTGTATGGATTGTTGTTAGATTCATTGATTTGTTATTGGAATTTATTAATGATATGCAAATGTATTTTATTTTGCTTTTTATTTCTTTTCAATTGTACTAAGAATGTGTTAAAGTTTTCTTCTAAACTGTAACCACAATAAAAAAATATTTTTTTTAAAAAAGTATCCTTCTTCCCAGATGGAGACTGGAAGTATGTGTACTCCAAGGACAAAGTCCAAGGGAAATACCCTCCAAGGGAAAAAACCCTGACGTGTTTGAAGATTAAGTTATCCAGTGCTGTAGCGAAGAAATCCGATGGGACAGCTTGTAGTTTTCGCTCCACGGCAGGCAGAATGCAGCCAGATAGTAATGCCGAGGAGAGATGAAAGACTTTACAGCTGATGGTGGAACAGTACAATGAAGCAAGCTGGAGAGGATCACGAGGAATGAGAGTTCGGGCAAGCAGGAAGCAGAGCAGGAGAGTGAAGGTAAGCAAAAGGCTCCAAGAACCGAGCTGCAGGTAGACAGTAGCAGGGAATAGATCAGGAAGCAATATGGGGAGAAAACGCACAGAACCAAGAAACAGCGTCAGTGCTCTTAGAATCGAAACACCACACAGGTCTTACCGCAGAGGTTCCATAAATGCAGTTCTTCAGGAAAAAACTTCCTGGAAGTATCATGAGTTCCAGTAAGCGTTTAAGAAGGCTGAAACGCTACACAGCATTCCAGCAGTGTCTAAACATGCCACCAGCTTGCAGGGGCTAACACACCGGGTGGATACACTTTCCTCCATTGCTGCCAGAGTGACTAAGTATGGGTACGCTTCCTGACATTTGCCTTTCTTCTGATGGGCGGGGCCACCCCTAGTGGGATCCTCCTTGCCCTGTCCCCTAAGGGGTGGTCAGCTGAGATGGCTCACCTGCGTAGTCCCAGAGAGTGGACGAAAATGCCTTGCAATATCCTTTTTACATACGGTAGGGGGTATTTTATTCCTTATAATACAGGGCCACACACCGTCATCCCCTTTAATACCTGGCCTGTTGCTTAATGTAGTGCAAGAGTTATTCCAGTTGCCATTACATATAATCAATGGAAAATCTGGTTCGATTAAAACAAAAACCCATATGCAGCTTCTAATGTGTTGCAGAAAAATAATTTAAGCAGTTTAACCAAATGCATCTAAAAACCTTCACATTCAACTCCACCAGTGTATAAAATATACATATACCATAAACAGTTCCTTATCAGTTGTTTGCTGTAAAATCACAGAAATCTATTTTACAATTAAGGACTTTGAAAAGCTTGTTACGGTTTTTAGTGCTACAGTGAAAGCTGGAGCAGTAGAGGGATGTTATTTTAGTATTAGAAGATAGCAGGGATATCACAACTGGCCTGTAATAGGAAAATGATTGCTTGCAGGCTGCCATGTAAAATATATATCAGAAAAATTGATTTATTGCATCCAGTTTTTTAAAAAATATTTGACAGACAAGGTGGTGACCCCTTCTAAAATTATAGCGATAGCTCCCATGGTGCTTTGCAGGAGAGCGAATTTTCAGAAATGAAATGAAATCTGCCATTTTTTTCCACGTGTGAGACAGCCGTGGTTATTACTGGAATAACCGCGGCAACCCAAAATAAAAAGTGGAAAAAATGCTATTTAGAGTGGGAAAAACGATGCAATGGCATTAGACTAGAGGTGTTGAGGGGAAAAGAGGACACTATGTTAAATTGGGGAGTTGGCGGGGGTGGGGCTGTGGACCAAGTTCAGATCCCAAAACATTTCTCATAGCCGCGGTTATTCGGAGAGATAACTGCCGCTATGAAAGAACACCCCATCGGAAATTAAGTGCATCAGACAAAGCCACAGCTGTGGGAGGAATGGAAGAGGGCTAGGGGAGAAAAGAGGTGTTTGGGAGTGGTGGAGGGAGCATGCCATAGGGAGTGGTCATGGCCAAAGGCCCTGGCTAGTGGGCTGAAAAGAGGTATATAGTGGCCATGGCCACATAGTGGATCCAAAAAACATGTATGGTGGACATGACCGAAGGCCATGGCTAGTGGCCCTGTAGTTTTTTAAAATAAAGTGTCCATGGCCAAAGGCCGTGATCACTGGACAGGGCCACAGGCCCTGTCTAGTGGGCCCAAAAGAGATGTGTAGTCGGCCAGGACCACCTAGTGGGTCTAAAAGAAACATATTGGGGGTACATGTACAGTCGTCACGGCCGAAGGCCATGGCTAGTGCCCTGCAAAAACTATGGTATAACAAAATCCTTGAAATTCACTGAAAAACATTAGTTAAAGTGCAGTTAAGTTGATCAGATTTAGCACAACAAAACCTTTGAAATTCAGTAGATTTGGGAAGTCATGACCAGCTAAACTCAGCACGATACCGTTGCAAAGGTGTGTGTGTGTGTGTGTGTGTGTGTGTGTGTGTGTGTGTGTGTGTGTGTGTGTGTGTGTGTGTGTGTGTGTGTGTGTGTGTGTGTGTGTGTGTGTGTGTGTGTGTGTGTGTGTGTGTGTGTGTGTGTGTGTGTGTGTGTGTGTGTGTGTGTGTGTGTGTGTGTGTGTGTGTGTGTGTGTGTGTGTGTGTGTAATAAAGTCGTGTTTGTGGGTGTGTATATGGTGTTGATGTTGGGGATGTAACTCCTCATGAACGGTGAGGTCTGGCATAATGATTTTTGCATTGAATATTCTTTATTTCATTACTGAATTAATGCAACTATTTCTAGCTCAATAGGTCATCTCGTTCCCGAGATAATTAATTTGTTGGTTTTTCAGCATTATGTTTTGTGGTGATCCACGCACCATCTACAGGTCATTTGTAGAAAGTTCTCATCATCGCGTTGCCTGTGCTACACTGGTCTTGCATTTTTTGTTTTCACTTTTATTTTTTAGAAGCAAGTTAGTGTGTCTTTCATTTCACTGTTCTGTTTTGCAATAAACTCGATACATGTTAATTTCACTAATTGAATACTTATTTAACTCCGATTTAAATTCTCACATGAATATCAATTATATGCTTACTCTGATTATTTGCAGTGTGTGTTCAGCAGCGAAAATGGCCACCACTGCTAAAACTGCAAATATTCACAGGAAGCATACAAATATATATACACACGCACACATATACATGTAATCAAATAAAATAGGCAACTTGATACAGCATATATATGTTGTTCTCTGTGCCACCACATAGAGGTTAGCTTCTTATCATAGTCCTTTTATCCTTGAGCATCCAACTCTCAATCACATTACAAAGTGTAGAGAGGACAATGGAAAATATGGCACAGCTATAATTGTCATGCAGCCCTGAGCACTAGGCAGTTGTTGGGGACGCAACATCCAGTCACTAAGACAGGTTTGTGCAATTCGGTAAACCGTGAAAAGCAATACAAGGGCAGCATCCATGCCAAGTTAATGAGCCATTCAAATAGGAATACATTGTCAAAAGTGGTACAGATACTTTAGTGTGCGTCAATCACAGTACACAACAGTGATTGCAGTCAGGCCCTGGTTAAAGAAACGTAAATCTGGAGAGCATGAAATGGGAAAACTGGATTGGAGTGCGTGCAGTTCTATGCCATCACACGGAAATTGCATTAAGTATACAGAAAGTAAGGAACTCCAAAGAAAGTGCTTGGAACCTGTCCCTCCCTTAATATGCAGGTGTTGGACATTCTCTCTTAAAACCCAAATGGGTTCAGACCCCACCCACCATCCACCATCCACACTGGTGCTGTGTGTTCACTGTCAGTGCTAGGCCTCAATGGGCCACTGCCAATGTCATGATTGTATTTCAATCCCTATTAATAGGGGGAGGGGGGCCATGTTTAAAATAAATACCAACACTAAGCAAAGCATGATCATTTGGTCTTTAAGGTCATGTAGTGCGTGTGCGAAAAGAGCCAGAAAACATGGAGCTGATGCGCTGCCATCTTGGATACTCCCTTCCATTTACCGCAATGAAACAGTAATGAAAGCCTACATTTTCCTGGGCTCAGCTAGTAAACATGTATTTCTGCTGCAAAGACAAGGTCACATATTTATGTCAGATGACCAAGCCGGGGAGAATAGTTATTGTATTGTCCACCGAAGGACAAGCTAGAAAGGGAATCGGAGCACTCTGCAGGTGCAGTGATAAGGGGCAGTGGGAACGACGGAATGGAGGGAAGATGGGTTTTTTCCACTTCTAACTGGAATATTCCACTCTGTTTTTGCCTCATGCTGGCGGGGATCGCAAGCAGCGCCATAAGAGACGAGGGTTTTCCTCTTGGAATACAGATTTATAATTTGGACCCCAGGTGATGCCGTCTCACAGAGAGGACGCTCTGCTCCAGATCCTGTTAGAACAATCAGGAAGAGCATCTCAGAGTTCACTGCAAGGCTGCAGGTTTAACTCTAGCACATACCCTGCCCCCCTACACCAGTGGCTCTCTCTGAGCCCCTGTGCTATCATCTAATACACAATACCAATACACAGCAAACAACAATAGACATCTGCTATGTCAATGGCGCCAAGATACCCCTCAGGGGTGAACATGTGCTCTACAAATACACATGTTATGTTAATAGATCTTGGCTTTTACACAACAAATACTGAAGTGTGACTGCCACAAACCATATAAAACCATACTGATTCTCTGGGACTTCCGACCTGCACTCAACACCACAGGTTTCTACACCCACTTAGCACACTTCTACCATTGTGATGGCCTCAATGCTTGTCGTTCTGCAAAAAAGAGGGCTAAGCAAGAGCACTTCATGTTACATTACAATCAGTGCAAAGTTGCCATGTTCATTACATGTTAAATGCATATAATAAATACATGGTAGTCTGCAATAACAGCGCTAATAGTTTTCGCATTACAGGCTCGATTTTAAATCACTACTGACGTGCATTTTGAAAATGACATCAATACTGTTCTGAAATCAATCATTTCACTTGTGCTGCAATATCACAATTCTTCCAGCTTGAGCCAGCACAGAACAGAATTCAAGCGGTCACTTCTGCCCCTAATCAAAGCAATGACTAGCTTTCCAGATTTCTTTCTTCTAATGAAACTTTCTGTGACTTTTTGCAGTCTTTAATTGATAAGGACCGGTTAATGTAGTATGTTTGTTTTGAGCGTTGCTGGAGTTAAACACACGAGAGCAAGAATCTATCTTCACTTTATTACTTACTTTGAATCACAAAATGGGTTTAGACGCATTTAATTAGACTTTTTGCAACACATCCGATTGCGCATATTATTTTTTACTCCAAAAAGATTCTGTATTGATGATATGCATGAACAACTGGAAGATCTCGAACGTTAGACTATTCAAGAGGCCAGGTGTCAAAGGAATGACATTGTGTGGCCATGTATTCTACGTAAGGCTCGCCGTTTTCTGTTTTTGCTGATTTTTATATATCAATAGAGACAGAAATAAAATGGTTTCCTTTCAGTATTCAGTTGTAAAAAAATTGATGAAAGCGGAAATTACGATCTCTTGCTTAGATCTACAGGTTGTCAATCATGCATTGCAGGTCAGTGGCTGGGGAAAGTACCACAACAGAGAAGTTTGAAGAATTAATGTATTTCCCTTTCAAGATGTTTATAAAGGTGTGCAGAGATGTTTCTCCTGTCCGCAAAAATAGCAGCCATGTGTTTTTAAGCTGACACTGGATTTTGGCTTGATGTGCCAGAACCCAGTTCTGTGAGCATGCCATTGCAGGTATCCACGCACTGCATTTTTTCATTTTAATATTTGTGGGAAAATACTAATTGCACATTTTTATTTCTACAGACAAAAAAACAAATGTGGATAAATCCAGACAATGCCATTAAAAAAATATGGATAAATGCTGACAGAAAAGGTGAAAAAATACTGTAAGACTGGAAGCCTAAATTGGAAGGAGTAAAATACCGTTTACTGTGGGTGAAAGGGATATTGAAACTCACCTTGGAGTTCTGTTGTCTTATAGAACTGAAAGTTTGTCACTTGGCATATTTTGAAATGAAGAGGTGTCTTGTAAGTCATTAAATGCTGAATGAGAGACATTAAAAATAATACCAAGATCGTCATATGTAGAAAATGCACATTACATTTCATGGATCCAAATGTAGATGTAAACTAGTGGTATATCATATTGCTCCGAAAGTGCTGCGCAGAGGCATTGCTAGGGGCGCTGAGGGGGGGCTATAGCCCTTGGTATTTTGGTTGTAGCCCTGGATAGAAGCTCAGGAGCTACAACCAAAGGGCTTGCGAGCCCCGAGTCCCATCAGTCCCAAAATGAGCCTAGCCACGGATCTTTTCCAGACCTAGCAACACCCAGTGCTGCAGCAGATCAAGCAGAATTAATTAAAATGAAGAGGTTTGTAAATTGTAGCACGAAAGCAAGACGGAATCCACAGGAGCAAATCAGGTTCATTTGTGCGTAGGCAATGAGTGCCAACAAACGCGCTCTTCAGTATGGAGACGTGCAGTGATAAAGCAGTGCCACCGCGCCTCCGCCTGGACAATCAAAGATGGCCGCTCTGGTACAAACAAGGCTGGCCCCCTGCAGTCCATCAAGACCGCGGTTACGTGCGCTTGTAGAAATCAAAGGTGTTAGGCGTTCGAATCAATCTCGTGCCTGCTGGTACATATCTTTTATATGTGAACTACAAACGCTTCTCTTGCGCGAAGAAATTGCCCTTTTGATCCCTGCGCCTGTGACATCCACAAGGACCTTCGCACGCAAAAGGAGATGAGAGTTCCTTCCCACCAATATCTTCATTCTGCGAGAGGCTTGAAATGTTAAGCAATCAATCACAAAGGGACGTTCGCGGGGACACTGTTGCCAGGACTGTAGTGTAAAATGCCCCATCCATTCTTGCAGGCTTATGAGAGAAGCAGTTTGTCATGCTGGCAGGTGGCCTAAATCTAGGCCTCTGTACCCTTAAGCTCACGCGCTGTTTCGGGACTTTTGCTGCGGATTCAGTTTTGTCGCTTGTGCAACGGTGTCCCTCTGGGTAATGCATATGCCAGCACAGCTCTTTTATAATGTGCTCCTGCGGTAAACTGGCAGCGTATTGGCAAAAGAACTAACAATGCAGTGTTCCAAGGGCGCTGCAGTCCTTCTCAATAGTTAGCCACTGTTTCTCCATTCACTGGGCCTTCTTTATGGTTTGAAATCAAATGAGTCTCATTGCGAGTTCGGTGGTAGCAGTAAAGCTGTGGTAATTCTATTACTACCACATTTCCGCACCACTGAACCCCATTCGTAATCCTTTGGTAAATCTGCAGGACTGAGTACCAACAGTGAACGAGCTTGGTAGTAATTCCAACAGAATAATTCCCAAAATCAAAATGAAGCCCAATGTTTATGACTATATGGAAGGCCTAAAAAGCAGGACGTTGATGGCTTCTTTGGTTACGGGTGCATGGTAACATATGTCAGAGCTGCTCTGAAACCATAATATGTGTTCAGTAATGTAACTGCATTGTGTAGTCTTCAGTACCGTTACATGAACAGTTTTTTGCATGTGTAGTTGACTGGCCAGCTAGGACAGAAGCAAAGCCACCCACTCAGCAACTAGAATCATGGTACTCTGTACATGCCTTTCATGTGTCACAAACTACCACTGCAAGGTATACTTCCATGTTTCGGACCACAAGCCCAAGGTCACCCTCGGGGGTGTTAGGTCTGGAAAAGATCCGGGGATACGCTAATGTCAGGAATGTCAGGACTCTGGGCGAGCTAGCCTTTTGGTTGTATCCCCCCGAGCTTCTATCTGGGGCTACAACCAAAAGACCAGGGGCTATAGTCTCCTCAGCCCCCCCTAGCAACGCCTCTGGTCACCCTCCCAAAACATAATGGCTCTGCCATGGAGCAGATGGAACCCTCTACACGCAAGGCCCTGTGCTAGAGACATCATTTGGGGGTCCACCAGGTGTTGCAGCCGTGACTCATGTGTTCTCCCTTCCCCTGTTATATATATATATTATTTGATTTTTTAACAGAATCACCTGAGGTAGTGGAGAACCACTGCACAGTGCTCACCAATTAGGGTGAAGGCGGGGCCAGGGCTTGCAGCGCGAGAAGGAAACACTCAGTAGGTGTTGGAGCCGACCGTGGTATGTGGCACTTGTCACATTCAACTCAGACCCCTTCTATTATGGCTTCCTCGTGGCTCATATACAAGAACCTGGAAGCTCTCCCAGCTTCCCGGTTCCTGTTTGGGAGCAGCGAGGAACCGAGGGTGGCCTGGAGTGAACGACCAAAGCTGGAAAAACAGGTAAGAAGGCTTTAAAAAACATTTAATGGGGGGGCGGAGGGGTGCAGTGCGAGTGGACACGAGAGAAGGTGTATGGGTCAGTGTGTGGTAGGCGAATGAGTAGGAATGTGATAGTGTGTGTTTGAATGTTCTGAGTGGGTGGATGGATGCATTCCTGTGTGGAGAATGCAGTGCAAGTGGACGTCAGAGGTTTATAGGTGAGTACGAATGTGGGTGTGGGTGTGTAAGGCAGCCCTGGGAGACCGGGGATCCCTAGATAAGTTTTGCCACATCTTTTATTGACTTTGCCTGAAAATACAAGTAAAACATGCACAACATGAAAATGCCAAGTTTACGTGTGTCATTAATTGACTAAACTGGCATTTTGGTACAGCCAGTCTATCCATTGCTTACTATAGCATGACATTTATTACTCGTATCTTAGATAAAGCAAGTATGAGTAGTATTACCTCGCTAGACTGACATTTTGGTGTAGCGGCCTGTATATTTCTTACCGTAGCATGCCTTTCTATTAATTGAGCATCTATGATGAAGCAAGGATAAGTGTACTTATGAGTCTAAACTGGCTTAAGTTTGGACATGTTTTCTTATTGTGACATGTGTGCGAAACCAAAGGGTGTCTCACCTACTAGTCCCCGGGATCTCTCCCTCAGGTGGCCAGGGCATTGCCATTGCCTTTGGATCCAGACCCTGGGGGTGGACCAGTGCGCGAGGTTCACCTGGGTGAGAAGTCTTCGGAGGGGGGGTGAGACGACCAATGGCGAGACGCGGTATTCCCCCTGGTGAGACGCGGTATTACCTTATTCCCATACCCATGACCCATACTATTTTATAGGATTCTCCAATGTCCCAACTCCCCCGCCCTCTTTTCTACACAAACACTGGGCCGAACAAGAGGGCAACAGAGTAACAAGGTTATCCCATACATATCTCAATGGACATGTCCTGCTAATTGGGTGAGGCAAAGTCAGGCATTTGACTTTAATCACCTACATCTGGTACCCATTAGCTCTCCCTACACGGATAAAAGGCGGAACATGGAGACACTCTGAGCAAGTCAGAACACGAGAACGAGCAAAACTTCTGGAGCAAAGGCGAACCTACTGGAGCAGGGCGACAGACAGAGGGACGAGAGCAACGGAAAGAGAAACCCAGAAGTTCCCTGCTGGGAGTCATTGCCTCCAAAGAGCCGTGCAGGATATGGGGAGAAGGCCAAATCCCAGAAAAGAACACTGCATTGTGTTTCAAGGGCCCCAGCAACCCTCCTGGGTGAACAACAGAGTTGGGGGTGCGAGGCAAAGCCTGTGGTACTAACCTTGACTCGTAAATCTGTAAAAATAGAAAGGAATGCATACAGCTGGTGAGTTGATAGCGTCATGAAAGATTGGTGTGTGTTAAGAGAAGATTGAAGTTTCAACAGTATATCTCACAATTGAAGGTAGCATAAATGTTGATGAAACGCAAAGGAAGGCAGACCTTTGGTGAACTTTAAATTACCAATAACTGTGAAGCCTGTGATACAGAGTCGCAGAGTGGTCTGGCGAAAGGAAGTAGTCCACTCGAAAGTCTCAGCGAAAGGTGAAATGTTCTGTTACAACTTGACAAAGTGAATTAACTTTTAAAAGGCGTAATAATCAAGAGTAACACTGGGGAAAAGGGGAAGTAAAAGGTGAATGTTGAACTTTTGTGCATATGGTATTGAACTACCCAGACCAAGAAACAATGGGGCAAAAAATACAAGATCGTGAGCTGAAGGGAAAGTCGAAGTGGTCCTGCGGAGGTCTGTAGTAAAAGCCTCGCACATTCGAAAGTCTTTGACATCAGGAAAATGTCTGAGCCTGACCGAGGGAGTCTGAAAGTGTGATAAGTTAGGGGAAGGGAACCCTTAAAGAAGGCGAATTAAGCCTGGGGAAGGCAACCCCTGCCTGTGCTAGGATTCAAAGGTCTGAGCCCGATGGAGGGGGACCTATGTGCACTCTTTGTTGAACTTTGAACTTTTTGTTGAATTACGAAAGAACTTGTGAAAGCTGGAATTAGAGACTTCAACATGGAAACCAGGCAGGCCACGACCCACATTTTGAACTGTGTCATCCGGTCTACAGGGACCACCTTAGTATGTGCTGTCCAACGTGTGGAGGAGAGCTGACTCGGCCACTTTGATTCTTTATTTTCTAACACTGATTTTCTGTTGCATAAATATTCCCTTTTTGTATGAGAGATCGGGCAGGCACTAGGTTTTGTTAGTAGTAGCCATTTTGATTTGGCAGAGACTGACTAGGACTGGGTTTCTTTATTATTTGATGGAAGAGATTACTCCCATCATAGCTTCAGGGTAAAGTAGGAGTTTTTCCAAACCCCAAAAGTTGAACAAAGGTTTCACAAATTGTACCTCTCATGTCAGTGTCATACTTGTGGTACCATGCCTCCCTTACACATGTCACTTTTAATGGCCAAACCAGCGGCAGCATTTTCTTACATAGGAGTACTGGCATATATTGGAAGAGCCAGCTTTGTGCCTAGTGCCAGTAATGATACTATTAAAAGCATCTCAAAGTGAACACGACTATGTTCTTATATGGGAATACTAGCATATGTTGGTGGAGCAAGCATGGAAATGTATGGGCACAACCAGCATTAACATGTTTTTTATACTGGCACATATTGAAGGGACCAGCATGACAATGCATTGGGAAATGCGCCTGTGCACTTTTGGTGACTTGCATCTAATGTACTTTTTTTTCCCATGAGTTACCCTACACTCTACAAAACCGATTGCAAACTTTCTGGCCTTATACCCGAATGTTCACAGAAAGTGTGCTGTGTAATGCGCCATTTTAACCCATTAGTAAAAATCTTTTATCATGGGAGGGGGAAGAATCTCCCTGACCTACCAACCCGTTTTCATTAGTTCGGGCCCCCTCGCTATGCTCAGTCGCAATCGTATACTTGTGGCAAATATTTACACCCTTTAATAAAATAACTCACAAGTCACCACTGATGGCTGGTATATTTTGGGACCAGGCACCACCACTTTGTTCTACGCTAGGTGAAACCTTTAGGTTTTGATTAAAAAACATTTTACTCATTTCATTTGGAGTAGTGCATGTCGCTGCAGTGGCATAATCATCACAGACATTACACACACGTGGTAGTCCGGGCCGGCCCAGAGTGTGGCATGCCCTGTGCTTTATTAAGGAGCTTGAGGGGGCTCATTGTGGCTCGCAGGGGGGGCGGGGTACATTTTGTGCTATGCCACTGACTGGGCTCTGTTCACCTTGAACACATTCAAGTGTGATGTGAACAGATGAGAGGGGTCACAAACTCGACCAGGACCCTGCTCTCATGCTACACTGTTTAAGAAAATAAGCATTGGACACAGGGCCTCAGAAGTGCGAAAGCCATGTAGTGGCCCACCCCTCCCCATTCAAACTCCTTCTTGGAAGCTTCATCTAATAGGCCGGTCCTGGGGGGGGGGGGGCCATTGAATAACTCAGACAAAAATCGTAGATGCATTGAGTGCCCACTCTTAATGGAAGTGCAGACGCCCCCCCTCAACACGTTACCCCGTTAAAAATTGAAGAGTCATGTATCAATGCCTAGGACATTAAGGGGTTATGTTCACCACTGGGTGCTTGTCACCCAAGTTCTACATAAATGCACACTGATGGGGAGCCATCGGTTGACATACTGAGAGAAAGTAATGCATCGTCTCATTTGGCCCCCAATGCCTTATTATCTACAGTGTCAAAACAGTCCAAAAGGCAAAATCCCCCGACTGCTTTTTTTGAAGGAGTGCTGGCGTGACCTGTCTTACTGTATTGGAACCAAACCCTTCTTATTTCCAGAGGCTTCGATCTGGCTCAATCCAGCTTTGAAGCAACATGGAAAAGTGCTATTCTGGCCAGCATGGTTCCTAGCAGGGATCCAATATATTGCAGACCTAATTAAAGATGAGGAATGGATTCCGTTTGCACAACTTTGCCGCACTTTTGATCTAACAGAATGCACCTACGCAGAGTATAGAAAGCTGAAAAGCATCATCTCCGTAAAAATAGATCCCGCACAATTGGCGCTCCAGGGCAAAGCTTAGGCAGCTTTGGAGACATGCAAACGTGCTGCTCACCCAGTCGCAACTATGTACATGGTCCTGAGAACATGTCATATGGGGAACTTAGAGATGGCGAATGCTTGGACATAGGAGCTGGGTGAAGTGATTGACCAAAAATGCTGGCTACGTTGCTGTGATAATGTGAGGCTTGTGATCATGAACTGGGGCTTAAGACTGTCGCACACCAAGCTTCTATTTAGGGCCTTTTGGACGCCAGTGCATCTGTTTAAGAGACACTTGTTGGAAAATGATCTGTGCTGGAAATGCAAACAAGCAAGAGGTACTTTAAGTCATCAGATCTGGTTCTGTCCCTAGTCTAAGGTATTCTGGGAGGGAGTTTGTGAGAGATTAGGTTTGGTGTTGAGCTGCACCATTCCAATGGTTGCGTCTCTCTTAGTACTGGGTGATGTGTCATTGTTAGAGGATGTTGACTTTAGAAAGAAAATGTGGTTTCTTAGGGCCTGTACGATTGTGAAAAAGATGATTCTTAGGGCTTGGAAGTCGTCAAGCTCATTTTGCATCGATGAGTGGGTGGATGAGTTGCTTATGATCTCCACCTATGAAAAGGCAATTTGCAAATTGAAAGGAGAGACTGAAAAGTTTATGGACATATGGGGGATCTTTCTCAATGTGTATGGTTAAAGTCTCATGGTGACTCAATATGCTGGTGTGTTTTGTCCAAATTCACTATTACCCTGAAATGTATTCTGATTTGCTCTTATGTTAGCCAAGATCATGCCATGTTACGTGGGGATGTGTTTATTGATTATTTTATAAATTGTACTACCAAATGATACAGTTAGATATTCTTCTGTTTCTTTCTCTTCTCCTTTTCTGGTCTTTTCAATTTTCTCTCTTCTACTTTTTCTTCTTATTTATGTTGTGTTATGCATTATGAGATTTTTTCTTTTTCTTCTCTTTTGGACTCAATCTTGTCACCAGGTTTGTAATTTTATGAAGCTTGTTTATTTCGGATTGTATTGCAAACTTTATTGGTGAAAATACAAAATTATAATGCATAGATAAATGCACACGGAGACAGACTGCCTCAAGTTACACCCGCACAATCAGTTTCTTCTATCGTAGTGGTAGCTGACTCATAGATACATTTATAACCATAGAATTTTGTTGATACTAAATCCTGGTCAATTATTTAATTTTCAATCTTGCTCTTGCAGCATTTTGCTCCTGGGTAAACAGACTGAGCACGCCTCCCAGGTCAGCGCTTTTTTGGCTTAACACTTCTCTGCCACAGATAGCGGGTACTTCTGTGTCCATTAATCAGTATGTTTCATACACTAGCTGTTGGCTGCGTTAGCGATTTCGGTTACCCTGTTACAAGTACTGCATTATGCATGTTTTACATACAGGTTCTCGTCAAATCTGGAAAATGACATTCCCCAAATGTGCGATTGTGGACAAATCTTGCCTCGCTCTGTGCCTCGGTTCTTATAGCTGGCTGAAATGAGAGCGCCTGGAAACATGGGTGTTAGACGTATCTGAAGGTCCTATGCCATCACTTCCCATGATGTCACTTGGGGGTGGGGTCAAATGACATCACGTCCTGCCGTGACACCAGAGGTCAAGTGTCATGTGATGTCACTTCCACTACCCCCTGGCATTTTGGTGAAATGAAGTCCCTACCCTGTGCTCTGGAACTCGCTCTCCTCAGTCTCTTCCTTGAACCGATATCCTGAAGTTTCATAGAGCGCTGGGTGGCTGGTGAGGCAACCAACAGCTCCAGCACTAAAAGTGCAACCCACTTCTGAATGATCAAACTGTTCCCCTCCACAGATGCCAGCACGAACGCCTTTGTGCTCAGAAGCACTGCCACATGAAAAGAAGACTTCATACGCCCTTTTCTGAAATGGCTGGGTCACAAGGTAACCCATCAATGTTCTCTTTCAAATCATTTTCTCGCAATCAGACAACGTACTAAAGTACTGTGCATGGGCCATGGCAGAAATAAATGTGAGATAAAACATTGTTATATAGTACTTACTTCTTCACAGCACTTCTGCTTATATTCGCTCTTTTGGTGGTACGTAATTTACCAACCTCAGAATGATGAAATAGTGAATAGGCCCAGAATATGTGACCAGAAGTGTGAACTTGTATATCTGAGCAGCAAGCCCCTAACACAGTGAGCTACCCACCGTGCGAGGGATCATGAGCTGGGTAGCCATAGATGACCAGTAACCAGTCATCTATTTCTAATGACGAATATGGGATGAAAGCGCCGCTGAAAATCTCACCAGTACTTAAGATTTGGAAGAGCACGTGAATGTACTTTTTTTGTCTTCCTTGAGGAAGCCCTTGGGTTGAAGGTGCACAGTCTCTCCCCTCTCCTTGTGTTTTGCTATAAAACAAGACGCTGTGCACCAATATGCGCTCTGAAGTCAGGTAAGTGCAGGGCTAAGTATAAGAAGACACTGTAGATCAGCATCTGCCCCTCCGCCTGCCACTCTCAAATCTCAAGCATATCACTCACTCAATATTCCACTCATCAGCACCAGTCAAGACCCCCCACACTACCATTCACAGCCGGTTCCATGTAATAATGTCGCCACAAAAATCTCGCCATGCAAAAATATCGCCGAAAAATGGCCGTTTTTTGTGGCGACCTTATTGCATGGAACATGCGGGGGACACCCCCGCAACCCTCAAACTTTATTTTTTATTTTTTATTTTTTTGCCCCTGTCCCCATATATATGGTCACCCAAATAATATTGCTACGACATTTTCCTGGCGATATTATTTACGGCGAACATATATATGGGGTTATTATTACCTGATACCTCACAGCCGCAACCATCTAAAAAATATAAAACACAAATCACAAAATCTTCCTTCCAACCCCTGGCAAAAGCAGCGCTAGAGGCGGGCGTCCGTGCTTGTGGGCGCTTTAGTAAATAAATAAAACCAATAATACATACAAAAAAAGAGCAAGTAAAATATTTGGTTTTACATTGAAGCTATTCGCAATAGATTATGTACTCCTCACTCTACTACCATTCAGTGGCAACTGCAAGACATCATGACCCTAAAGAAATGTGAAAACATAAGGTTAATAAGTACAAGCCCATCCCCTCGTTTCAATGGCAGCTTCTTCTGCCTCGCCCCCTGCTTTCTGCCTGGCTTTCCAGTCAGCTCCTTTCTTCACCGCGGTCTCGTTTCTCTACTGCCCTTCCTCCTTCAGCTGCGTCCTGCTTTCGGCCCTTGATGCTCTCCGGGCACAGCACAATTCCTTACCTTCTTTTTTGTTTCTTGCTTGTTTAGCCTCCTTCCCATGGATGCTAGTAGCAATAACGGCCGGCGGGCTAGACTGTATCATCTGGATATGGCCATTGGTAATTAGCCGAGTAGGGCTGGCATACCTTGCAATGTAACTCTTCATGTACCTGATTGAAACACGCTGCACTAGGATGTTGTGTTGAGTAAAAATGTCATCTGTAGGCTTTATTACTTGCAACACAACAACACAACAAGCAATTAGAAAGAACTCAAGGTTTTCTTTTCGACACCTCTTGGTTCACGAGATTGATGCCTGCCAACAGCTGTCCCGGCTGCCATTGCAAGCTTATCCTTGCTGGCTGTGCTTGCGTGCTAAATGGCCAACTTCTCTCGTCTTTTTTCTTCTTGCTGACCGATTGTATCCATCAGCAGCGATTATTGGATATCGAGGCTTCAGCCTCATTACTCCATCTTCTCGGGTTGAGTATGTAGTTGTGGGTTGGGATTCTTCATGGTCTGTGTGGACTTGTCACAGTAGGACTGGTTTCACTGGGTCTTCGTGTAGCGGTCGAAAGGGTTTGCAGTAGTGGCAGTGAGTCTTCTGATCAGAGGGTTTGGGTTCTGATCCAGTAATTGGCATAAGTTCGTGCTCAGCTTCACTAGATGTTCGTCCAACATTTTGATGTCCAGTTCTCTGTGAAGGTCAACTATCCTTGTGAAGATTGGAGCTCCAGACGCTATCCGCGGGGCCTTGTTCTGGACTATCTGAAGACTTTTGGTGTCGCTCATGGCAGGTCATCCATGCTGGGGAGGCATACGTCAGGGTAGGTCTGATGATCGCCTTGTAGACGTTGACCTTTGTCCAAAGGGGCATGGACTATGTCTTCAGGAGTGGGTACAGCGCTGCAATATTACCTGTTGCCTCCTGCTGAGTATTCTCGATATGGCTTCTCCAGTTGAGTTTGCTGTCCAGAATCACACTGAAATAGTGGCTGCTGCTCTCCCACTTGATCGACTCCCCTTTGAGGCTGACGTGCAGGTGCTCCTTGATCATCTTTCTGGTGAACAGCATGGCAGTTGTCTTGCTGGTTTTGAGTTCTATCTGCCAGTCGCTGTACCATGTCGAGATGGTATCCAAAGAACCTTGCAGGTTCTTTGCCACTTCCCTTTTGTTAAATGACAGAGATGACTGCACCATCGTCCAAATACAGTGCCAGGTTGGTCTTGTGGAGATCTGTCGGGATGTCATTGGCGAAAATGTTGAACAGGAAGGGTCAGAGGTTCGATCCCTGTGGTACGCCTGCTCGAATGGGATGACATCTCAGACCGCATGGCAACATGGAAGGTGTGGTCTCCCAGGTAGCTTGCAATCGTCTTCATCAGGTAGTTCGGAAATCCCAGGCCGATCATCTTGTGCAGCAGTCCCTTGTGCCAGATTCGGATGAATGCTTTGGCAACATTCAAGAAGACTGTTCTCATGGACTTGTTGAGGTTGAATCCGCGGCTGATGGTGTCCATAAATCTCAGCAGCTGATGGGTCAATGCATGCTCCTTTTGGAATCCAAACTGTTGCTTTGCTAGTAGATTTCTTTCCGATGCGAAGTCTCTGAGGCGGGTGAGGAGGACCTTCTCCAGGAGCTTTGATACTCCAGAGAGCAGGCTGACGGGGCGGTAGTTCACAGGATCCCTCAGTGGTTTGCCAGTCTTTGGGAATACGATGACCCTTGCTTCCTTCCAGGATCTCTTGAAGTGCTGAAGTCTCATGCATGCATTGAAGATCTCTGCGAGGTGTCCCACTGATGCCGGCAGGAAGTTATTGATTGCCAGGTTGGTTATTCTGTCACTCCCTGGTGCCTGGGAGATGACTGCAACATCGTCTGCAAGTTCTGCTACCTCAGAGTTTGTGCACTCCTTGATATCATCTGCTCCCATCCCGGTTCGGTCTTGTGCGAGATGCTTCTCACCTTCTTCCTCCGCTCCGTCTGATAGCCTACTTGCCTTGGTCGGGGTGTCTCAGCCATGACCTCTGCCTTGTCCTTGTTGCTGCATGCAAGGTGGTTACATCCCTGGATTGGTGGGCTTGGCTCCTTCTTCCCAGTCAGGTGATGAGTCATTCTCCACATTGAGTTGTCTGCCTCTTTCATATTGGCTGTTGCGGCCTCCCACTTCTCTCCACAGTGCTGTCTGATTTGCTACCCCAGGAGCCTTGTGAGCATTTTGTACTTCAGCATGAGATCAGGCCTGCAAAACCTCTTCCACTGGAATTGGCCCTGGTTCTTGTCAGAGATTGACTGCTGAATGCCTCTTGGTAGGTCGTAGATGGAGCATCGGTTTGTGTTCTGCTTCGGGTCGCTCCTCTCGACTTCTTGCTGGACTGCTATTGTGAATCCTTCCACAGCCTTATCGAGATCTTCCTTGCTGCTCAGGGAGTTAGGTGTGACCTTGCTGTTCAGCTCTTCCTTGTAGCAGCCCCAGTCACCTCTTCGCAAGTTGTACTGCTCGGTCTGCTGAAAGGGTTCCATCTCATCTCCCACGATGATTGCTACTGGGTTGTGGCCGGAGGTCAGCTCTGCCAGTGTTTCCAGCTCCACAGTAGGTTGCAGGTTCTTCAGTAAAACGATGTCCGTCACATCTGCGGGTTGCTGCACCTGGGTAGTGCGTGGGCTCAGTCGGACCTGCTACCACACAGTAGTTGTTCTTGGAGTATGCCAGCAGTGTCAGTCCCCTCTGGTTGGCAGTCCTGGGGTTACAGCATCAATGATTGTCGGAACAGTGGAATCCAGCAAAGCATCCAGGTTTCCACAGTTCAGCTTTGATTTCGGAGGGCAGTAAGTTGCAATCAGCCGGAGTGGTCCTGTCACAGTCTTGACTTGCACTCCAGTGGCTTCGATGCTTGACGGCTGGGAGTGCAATCTCACGGTGGTCGATCGCCGTCTTCACCATCACTGCTGTCCCCCCTCCTTTGGCTCCTGCTGGTCCGTCTGGTACACTTTGTGGTTCACCAAACTCAGCTTCTGATTTGCTTGCAGGTGGGTCTCTGACTCCGACAGCATGGCAGCACTAATGTTTCTCTTTCCATAAGGGGAAGGAGCTTGTCTGCCTTCTTCGGCATACCGTTGGCATTCCACATCACGATGCTGTAGCTGGATTTAGTTATCAATACCATGTTGCCAACTTGCTGCAGCCGTCCCTTTTTATGTTAAGGTTCCCTTTGTTGGAACCAGTTTGTTCCTGGTTTCCGGGTCTCCACCCGACCCCTTGTCGGCATTTCACACCCAAGGTCAATGCCTTCATTCATACAACTGCACTTGGAGTAACGCCCCTGTTCAACCCGTTCTTTGTTTCTTTCTCTCACTCCTTGCAAGGTTGGCTACTTTGCCGGGGGGAGGGCACTAACCGGCTGACCCCACCCAGGTGCGCGGACAAGACCCCCGCGCTTACTACCCCATGAACTCCATCTTCCTGATTAGTTGGTCCGTCAGGGGCCCGTGGCTTAGATCTTGCTTCACTCACTCCATTACCCCAGTTTTGTGGGCCATTGTTAGCACGGCCCAGCCCAGCATCCAGCATAGCTGGTATATATTAATGCAGAATGGGAAACTGGGAGGACTCTGGCATGAAATGCTGTATAATAATGTTGTATTCTTTTTTATACGTCTGGGATTATCTGAGTAGATCGAAGCTGGGGCTGTTAACTTGATTCCCCCTTGATCCCTTGAGTAGTAAGACTCCCATGGGGTATCCTTCTTGGTTACCCTTTAATCCCTTGGGCAACGAGATTTGGGAATGATTCCCAAATACTCCCATGTACTCTCTGAGCAGAGTAAAACTCCAAGAGGGTGAGAGTTTCTAGATTAACAATGGAAGCTCTTCAACTATGAGAGTATGGAAGCCAGTGGGTCCTGCATACCTCTATGATTTCTTGGGTGCTCAGACAGAAGCAAGGAGTGCAAGCAATTCCTTCAGTAGTGAGAGTCCAGTTGGGGGGAGTTTTCAGGATACCCCAGTGGCCAAAGGTTGGGAATACTATGGGAGGTGGGTGAGGGGACACCGTTATATTCCTGTGATTTTTAAGCAGAGAATCTGGAGATGCTTGCCAGATACACCTGTGACCGCCTACAGTCGTGAGACTTTGAGCCAGCAAATGCTTTTTACTTAGGAAAAAAATCTTTAATTTGCTAAAATGGACAGTGGATAATGCAACGGTTAACGCCTGATACTTGCGTTAAATATTCATTCATGTAAGAACAACCATTTTACTGTGAGCGTACATGTGTACCTTGTTCGCCGCTGTCACCTATTGACTAGCGAGGTGGGCAGGCTACCCCGACTATGCAAGGAAACGTGCTGTTTTCTTTTACTTCTAACATAAAATACTATTTACTAGATTTGGAAAAATACTATTATTAGCACAGTCGGGCCTGGGCTAGAATCAGAAAATGTTCAATTTCTATCACTGGTCTGCAACAGAAATAGCATGCATTATTTTTCTTGCATGGGCCTGTGCCCATTATGAATGCAAAAAATGATTTTTAGTGCCAGCGGGCCCACTGTAAAAATAGTTTTATTCTTGTTTTTTAGCCCGGGTATGATCTTAAGTCCTGTGGTGACTTTGTCGTGGGATTCGGGGGTCTATGTGACCCATGCCTACTAAAGAATCACCCTGAATTTTACAGGGCAGATCAAAAAATGTTTTAGATCAATGTGTAGGTGGCCCACATAACCTGTATGCTCTACAAACATTCCACATGCTTGACACCTTTATGGACTTGTGGTGTTAACTAGGGTCAGCCTTACGGCAGGGCGGTCTGGCGGTACCATAGCCCGGCAGGGCGCCATTACCCCCCCCCCGCCATGCAAGCTCAGGTGAGTCTTTCATGGGCCATAGAGGCGACAGCGCCCCGGGTGGCTTTGCATCAGCACTCTATTGAGAGGATTACCTCCCCGCTCCCACGCAGGAACGAGGCGGTTTTCATTAGAATAGGGCGCTCAAGCATTATGAGCGCCCTATTCCAGTGATTCATTCCCTGCTTAGGCGGCGGAGCTGGGAGTTGAAAAAAATAATTGGTGCCCCCCCTTCCACTCCGCCCCGCAATGACAAGGGGGTGCGCGGGGAGTGGAGCGCCATATTTTTCTGAATCCACCCGGGGCGCTGCCGCCTCGAAGCCCAGCACTGGTGTAAACGGCCCACAGATTCAAGAGCTATGTTGAACGTGGCAGAATATACAATGTTCCAATAATAAAACCAAAGCCCTTTTCCACAATCTGATGGTTTTTATAAACTACAACATAAAAAAAATAAAAAGCACGCAGAAGAAACAACCAGTGAAAAGCCGATTCCGGCCTTAAAGTTAGGCAAGAGCAGCTCAAAGGTTGAGAACTCCAAAGCAGCTTTTACTGAATGCTTCCTGGATGGCTAAGACGCCTCTTGATTTGTGTGTTGAACATGTAAACGAGTCACGCTATTGGCATCATAAGTCTTGCTTTCGTGCAGGGGTCTGCAGCCTTTTGCTCTCCAGATGATTTGAGCTGCGACTCTCAAGATCCCCAACTATTGGCTACGATGGTTAGAAATGATGGGAGTTGTAGTCCAAACCGTATGGAGAGCCAAAGGTCGCAGACCTCCGCTTTAGTGTCTCCGGCTTCCAGCCAGAGGCAAGGCTAAATATGCGAGTCTATCGGCGCAGTAAAGTGTATTGAAGACAATAGCTGCAACTATGATCGAGCGCGTCTGTACCAGACTTACCTCTCACTTACCCTTGCTTCCCCTTTCCTCCACAGACTTTGATCTTAAAACCTTCCATGTGAGCACTATATAAGAACACCCACTATGAGTGAAGCCACTAGGGGGGTTTTTGTGCACTATTAACGCTCTCCTACATAATAGTTTAAATCCACCAACTAAACATGCGCTACCCTTATCCGAATCTGGAATAACCACCGATTACCTAAAAATGACCCAGAATAAAACGTAATTTATTCTCCCCTGAAAAGTTAGCAGAGATGCTCTGATCTAGATTAAGTGCGCAGACATGCAGTTCAACGGAGTTACAATCCAACTCACTGCGAACGCAAACTCACGTCGATTCATTGTGGACACAGACCCCGCTTTTAAAGATTGGCATCACTAGGAATCGCGCCTATAATAGCAGAGTTGCGTATGAGAAGCATTATGCAAGTGTTGGTCCTTTCCAATCTGGATGGGAGAAAGACTCTTCTTGCTGGTGCTCGTTGCGCCTCATTGATCGCACTTAAGGGCATCCTACACTCAGCAGCCCATCGCATTAAATGCCCAAAGAGGTATGACCATGTTACCCCCACACTTCAAGAACTTTACTTGCTCCCTCTCCAGGCGTGCATCATCTTCGAGGCCATCGGTAATGCCTGCCAGCCCATATCACGTAAGATTCCCATCTACCGTACCACGGAACTCCCCAATGCAACACTCGCAGAAGGCCAATGCAATACTTACAGCCCCAGCATTCTTAGAATGAAACTGCACAAAGGAAATTACTAGAAAAAAAACCTTCTCTAGCATTACAGCAAGACTCCAGCACAGCAACCCTTCCTCCAGCACACTCACTCCCACCCTCTCCTTCACTTCAGAAACAAACTGAAAAGGCATCTCCTCAAAGAACATGTCTTCAAAGAGCATGTAATCGGACAACAATGGCAGTTCAGCACCATTCCTCCCCCCGGCACCGCAACCTGCCGACATGAATCTGCTCCATCTTAAATCACCTGCCAGCCCAGCTCTGACCCGAAGATAATGCATTGTCACGATATATTAAGCAGCACAAACAAGTCAGGGGCCTTTTTCCCCCTGCAAGGAGTGTACACACAATAAAACCACTTCATTTTTACAATTCCAAATCTTTTTAAGGAAGCCTCCAACCGGTCTCGAACCCCACCGGTCTCGCATCCAACCTCCACAAGCACCCCGTGTCACAGTAGACCAGGAACCAGGCCGGTGGGCTATCAATGATTATTTATTAATTTGTGATTTTAATCTAAAAATTAAATCAACACAAGAACCACCAAGGTGTGGTAGTACAGACTTCAGAGTATTCTTGGTCATTTAGCACATCAAAACAGCTCAAACATGTAACACCAGGTTCAACTCAGATTTTTTATACGATTTTCAGAAGTACCATGAGCCCAGCAATGAAGGGGACAATTAGTTTTCTACACCAGGTAAAATAGGTTTTCACTTTATTCGGACAACTGCTATGGGGTAACACACAAAGGTCCTTCGTTGACAAGAAAACAAACAGGGCTTCAGAACAGACTAGCTAGCACACCATAGGAAATTCGATTGCAAGCCATGCAATAACATGGGCAAATAAAAAAGAGAATGCAATTCAAAATCCGTGATCAGGGTACAGTAGGGAGAAGAGATGTAGACTAGGACAAACTGGTTTAAACAGGTTAAGCGAAATTTCAAGAAAAACGAAAATGCAAATGACACTGGTTTTTCTAGGGCTGGGAATGACAGGCAAGCTCTAGGTAAAAATGAAGAAGGAAATGCAAATCAAAATCTGCGCTCAGAATATGGTAGGTGAAGGGGAATAGACTAGGAAAAATGATTTTTCTTAGGTGTAGCGAAATTCTTTGAAAAACGAAAATGGAACACTTTTTGCTGAGGCTGCAAATGACAGACACGCTTTAACAAGGGGGAAGGCATGTAGGAAAAACGGTTTTCAGTTACTATGACAGAGGCACAGAAGTAGACTTTGGGCAAAGGGATTACTCACAATAACAAAATAGGTTTGGGCATAGAATGACGGATGCAAATAGAACTTCAATTCGTAAAACACCATTTACACGCACATACACATTGGTTTTCATCTTGCAGTGACTTTAATTCTTTGGTGAATACTCTATTTTTATAATGGCTCGGAAGACACTGGGAAGGAATAGTTAGTTTCGAATGCCAACTATTCCAATCCCGTGAAATAATGTGAGAATTCATTGATTTACCTTGACAAAATATACTAGGGATCTACACCAGAAACTGGGATTCATTCAAAGAGAAATGACAGTAATGCACAGGCAAACAACGGATTTTGAATGGAAACAATTACTATAATGCGCAGACAAGTGAAATATTTTTTCAATGGGAAAATGACTGAATTACACAAACACAAAGAAGGTAAGGGTTAACATGGGGAATCTCTGTGGCAATGCTGAAAAAGATAGGCTTATTTAATCTATTACTGGGGATGCATATACTTACAAGGAAAAGGGCTTTATGGTCATCAGTGGGGCACCAGGGCTTCACTGCAGAGACAATCAATGGATCAGTCAAGGCCACTCTGTCCTCCCAAAATCAGCTACTCCAGCCCCTGGCTTCACTCCAAGATTAGGCCCAGTTCTGCAAGGATGATTCAAAATTTGGTCCGCTGCACACCTCAAGATCTGGTAGGGAGAGCCCTCATTTGAGGCGCAGTAACCTAGTTATAAGGCAAATGACATCACTGATATGTCATCTTTCTCGCAAAACTGATAGGGCAATTGTCAAGGGTCCCCCTCCCATGTGCCGGCTGATAGGTCCACAGAAAATGGGAGTGTTCTGGGAAGCCAAGGGAGGATATCCCATCAATCTTCTGACTGGGACAGGGGGGTTGAATCTGGGTTTTGTGCAGGGAAATCTCACATCACGACAAATGCCCTTTCTCTTCATGTTTTGTCACATATGGCAGCATTTTTAGATACTAGATTTTTCAAGCAGTCACATAAACCTTGTTTGAGGTCTGTGTGACTTATGGGTGCAAAGCTACACTTTTCCCTCGTTTACGCCCATACCATATTACTGAAAAATCTGACATTCGGTGGGGGCGGAATATTTATTGCCTGTTACATATTGTCTAACATTTTTATGATTGTCACATTAATGCAGAAGTCACAATCAATTTTTTCCTTATAACCTTTGGTATGTTGGCGTCACCAAAATTGTTTTTTGGCCCACCAGATGCGGGTTCCTGACAGGGTCCCAGAAATCCGAACGTAAATAGTTTTGGATGAATATTATGGATATTACATGACGAAACGTATGTCTCCCAATTTACACAAAGGGAAATCAGCTCCCTCCTTAAACCTGCCCCCACCCTCTGCCATGTGTGGCTGTGATGTCACGAGGGGTGCTAGGTTGAGATTAGATCACATTCCAAGAGCTTCAAAGGGCTAGTTGCCAGATTTATGGTGACCTAAGTGGTTTCTGGTCATAAACTTGGAGAGTAGGATAATTCCTCAACTCGTTCCTCTGTCAACAGAGCTTTGAGATCTGGTTTCACACTTGGGGAGCCCGCAGCAAGGAAATGAAACTTACTGGCAAGCAATTCCCTTAACCTCTCCTTCTCAGTTGAAATTTCCTTTTGAGCTTATATTTCGATTTGACATGAACTCTGGAAATGCACTCCATTAATATAATAAAATATCACTGCAATGCTGTTCCCTGCATACAGTGGTTACACGTGGGCGACATAATTACACCTCAAGGCTTTGATGCACATCTTGTTTTACCAAGTGTTACTTAAAAGTAAGAATCAAAATGTCTTTTGTAGTCTCAGCCGTGGAAAAGACATTAATTTGACTGTAGCAGTTTAACCGAGATCAGGCTCCCAACATGACAGGAGCAAACTGTTATGTTGAAGGTTTTGCACACATTTTGAGGAGCATGTCTTTAATTGAAAGGGAAAAACGGATTCACACATTTCCTTTAATCTTTCTGCCGAAATGCATTCTGCTTCACAGTAACTGTAGCTCACAATGCTGCCATCCCATTTAGGTTTCTATGGATTGTAGTTCTGGAGGATATAATTTCAGCTTTCTCATATTTTGGCAAATTATGCTATTTGTCTTTCCCTTCGATTAGGCAATGAACCTTTTTAGCCAACTCCAAGTTTTGATGCCTAATTTTGCTTCTTTTTGCTTTGCAATTGCAGGGCCTCAATTTGCACATTACTCCAGTGCAGGCCTTTCATTTTGGGGAGCCCTTCTACTGACTCCGGCCTCTACTCATGGCGGTAGGGCTATTTCAACCCCCAGCACTGTATTTATTATCCTTACGTGTATATTGCTTCATTGAGATCCATCTAGCTGCACACTTTATAAAACCCTACATGATTAAGAGAAGGGCAAGAGAAATATGACCCCTCAGAAAACAGGAATACCATTTCAGGAGAAACTTTTCCTCAGCAATGTTCCCGGGGAAAGATGTACAGCGCCAATGTACAACGCTCAATTTCGGATGACCGCATCGTCAATGTACATGATTTTTGGATTGTTAATCATGTTCCAGTGAATTGGAGACCATGTTGCGAGAGCCATTCGAGAAAGCTACTGCATGTGAAGCAATGACTCCTGGAAAGGGGAGACATTTCTAGCCTCATTTTAGAAACAGACTGACCCGAGAATAGCTATATCCTAGAACTAAGAGGTTTCGAGGGGAGGTTGGGGCGGGGGGTGAGTTCCTAGTGCGAACTCAGAAAGAGAATAAACTGAGAAGCACCGACTCCTGGAACTTGGAGCAACGTTCCTTGGGCTATTTGACAAAGACTAATCTGTGAAGAAATGACTTCTAGAACTTGGAGGGAAAAGTTTTAGCCCCACTGGAGAGAGAGATTCACATGAGGAGCAGGAGGAGGAAAATGTCAAAATGCCATCTGAGAAAGTACCTGCCTGGAGAAGTGTCGACTCCTGGAACTTGGAGGAAACGTTCCAAACGTTCCTAGAGCTGTTACAAAGAGTCTCTGATCCGAGAAGCACTGAATCCAGATCCTTAGAGGTAACCATCATATCATCACACGAGATACTGTTGATTGAACTGCGCTTGAGATGTCACTCCAAGACTTGAAGCCGAATTCCTGACAGATCCCGAGTGATAAACTACTGTGGCTGAGAACCTCATGCACGTTCGAGGTACAGTCCACCCGACCACCACTGTGAACAATAAATCTTTGCCCTCTATTTCTTGTCCGACTGTATTAATCAAATAGTTACGCTCACCTGGTTCCACGGGGGCGCCACCCAGCTGTTGGGGTTCAGATGTCCCTCCTTGCGATGCCCAGATGCGACCAGCGGAAGGGTTCTGCCTGGAATACAGGTAAGCTATGTTCAGGACTGGGCAACCGGGGTAAACAGCCTCCCACCTCCCTGTAGGTCTGCGACCCTTCTGGACTTCTCCTCACCTTGTTTTTGATGTTGGCGGGTTCTCCATCCTGCTGTCTTGGCAGGGGCGCGTTGTGCTTGGTGGGCAATGGCGATCGAGTTGCTTCACTGATGCCGGCCCGTCTTGAGTCTTTCAGGCAGGTCTTATTGCTGTGAATATCACTGTTCTTGCATGCCTTTTAAATAATGTATTTTTCTTCCTAAGTATGCAGAAGTCCAATATGTGGCAAGGCGGAATCTGTGTTTCGCCGGTAAGTATGGGCGTTTTTGGAGCGCCTTGACGTGGTGAGTAGGCGCTATGCGCTGCGCTTAAGATGCCTTGCCTTTGCTAACCTGTTATCTTTTCCTCTCCACAGGTCGCAGTACTCGGCCAGAGTATGGAATTTCCATAGTGATGCTGATTGAGGAGGAGCTGGCGAGGTAAGCCTTTCGGCACAGTTCGTTAATTGTACAATGTCTAATGCCTTGTTTCTTCTCTTTTACAGGTCCGTCGATCCGAAGGAGCGCTGGTTCCAGGATGATGGTCGGAAGAGCTGCGGACCGCTGGCGATGAAGTTCAGGTAAGATGCTGCCTTTTTCTCACAATGTCTTCTCCTTTGCTTTGCAGGTGCTGTTCTTAGGAGGTTTGTGGCTGAAGCTGAACACGGTGAGCGTTACGTGCAGAAATGCAAACTAACGCGAAGCGTGTCAGTCTATTCGGGTGTGGTTTAAATAGCTTCACGAAAGAAGTCCAGGTAAAATAGTCCCCATGGTACCACACCCAAAAACTACACTGCGAGCCTGGTTTCAAGGAGCCAGGTTATGAGGATGCCTCCACATGACCGGCATCAGTGAAAAGTAGTTCCCAAGCACAAGTCCATATTCAAACATGAGCCTGGCGCCAAAGGCGCCAGGACTGGCCCCAAGAAGGCCTAGGCTGCAATTTCTTGGGTTTAGTGGGGACTGGAATCAAGACTCTCCCTGGGCCATAGGTTGGCCAGGGGGTTCTTCAGAGTGTGGGTCGTGACAATAGTTGCCTTGAGATTCCTGAACCCTGGAACCGCAAATAGCCTTGCATGCAGTATGAAGCACTGGCCTTCCAGAAGACCTGCTGCTTCTGAAGGAAGGGATCTGGTCAGGAATGTTTATTTGTTTTTCATCCCTTAAAGGGCATGGAGCTTAAATGTGATCCTGGCCATTTGTGGCAGTTTATCTGGCCTGAATCTCCTTTCTATGCCCAACAGCCACTACCTTTTTTTTCAGGCAGGGGACCTGAATCATAGCTTTGTCCCCAGTAGCATACCAGACAATGACAACCATGATGGGGGGAGAGAGGAGAGAGAAGAGAGGAGAGAAAGAGAAGGGATGAGAGGGGGGAGGAGAAAAAGAGAAGAGAAGAGGGAAGAGAAGAGAGGGATAAGGAGTGGAGGGGGACAGAGAGAGGGAGAGAGAGAGAGGGAGGGGGAGAGAGAGAGGGAGGGGGAGAGAGAGAGAAGGAGGGGGCGAGAGAGGGAGAGAGCGGGAGCAAGGGGGAGGAAGAGGGGAAGAGGCAGGGGGAGAGAGAGGGGGATGGGGATGAGGAGGGGTGAGAGGGAGGGTGAGGGAGGGAGAGTAGAGAGAGGGAGAAGGAAGGAGGGAGAGAGGGAGGGAGAGCATCACCAATCAGTGAACACTCGGCTGGCCATTCTCTTTCAAATGCTAGATAATAAAATAGTCCAGCGGCCCATCAGAACACCATAGTGACTAACCAACATGTGGCCCAAACTCCCACTCTGCGGGCATGCTCTTTGAAGCAGCCTTTTAAGGAATACGTGAATTTGAAAAGCACTAAACAGGTAGAGTTAGCTGCACCTTGGCACCGCAAAGTGGTTGGAGAAATCATAATCAGTGAAGAGGAGGGCAAGGAAAAAAAGCATTATAAGAGCTTTCTGAAAAAGAGAGGTGGGATTTGATCTTCCGAGCAGTCAGTGACTTGGGATTCCAAAGTGAATATAGCGTCACCTTCTAAACTCACAACCTTCTGCGCGGTGCCACCTGTACGCATTGCAATGCATTTTCCAGGAGGCCTTACACAGACTGTTGCAATGCTCCACTCGAAGCTTTGCAGAGGTTCCCACATTCAATGCTTACACCTTCAGGGGATAAAAGAAGGATTGCATTCAAGCTTTGAAGCAGAAAGAAGACTCGTTTTACTGTGGACTTAACAGTTTTATGAATCATTTCTTGTCAAGTGAAAAATGCAGATCCTTCATTGTGTCATTTCCTTGGATTCAAGTAAAGAAAACAAGCATTGGCAACGCCAGCAGTGTGGGCTTTTGTGTAAGCTTGGGCTAGGCATTTTCCAGGCACTGCCATAGCAGTATTACCTTTCTATGAGATGGCAACAGAAGGCAAATGGTTTGAGTACTTGAGCATATATGCATGGAAAAGGTTGATCTACCACCTCTAAACAAAGTTTACGGTTTGCTTTACAAATGGTTGTTTTTTAACAGGACTTTGAGGGCTTTGCAGCCGAGTATTATACAATCCAGACCAGATGCCAAAATGTCCAGATTTCAACGGACTTAAATGCCTGCATATTCCAAGGGTACCCATTCGTCACTATATACCATGTCATGCCAAGGCTCGGACTGGCCCATAGGGCAGTGCCCGAACCAAAAACGCAAAATGCTGGCGTGGGCCAGTTTTTTGGGTCAAAGTATGCTACTTTTTGGCCCATGTGGGCCAGTTTGATAAGTTACTTCACCATGTGGCCAGTAGTTATAACCAGTGTTACTGAATAAGCTTTCTTTAAAATACACAATTTGTATCACATTTTATTAACCCCCTGCCCTGGGTACTACTCAGCCTGTCACAAAAGGAATGAATTGCCATTTGCAACTGTGGGACACTTTTTCCATTGGTGCCCGAGACAATTTTAGGCCCCAGTCCCACCCTGTTCACGCCAGATGCAAAGGCATCCTACAGGTGGCGCCAAATATGTCATGTTAATAATACATAAAGCCAAATATCTCAGTATGCGTGCACGCCCTTCCATCGATGCACTTCCAATGGTGCACTTGCATTTCTTTATTTGCAGCTTTTAAAAAAATAAATGAGGGGCAAACCGGCCATACCCTGTCCCCTTTTTTTGGTAATCTATGCACCTTTTTATTACCTCCTTGCCGCTTGCTCCCTGAAAGGGAGCAAAAGTGAAGTAACTGCACCTGTGGAAAGGCGTGCAGCTGTAACTGCAGAGAGGCAAGGCTGCATCACCCCGAGTGTTGTATATTTAGAAGGGCGTGAATAGGGAGGACACTGCTGCCACGCTGCACAGACAGAGCTGTCTGCTTTCCAGTGCTGTGACCTTGAGACAAGGCCTCCCCTGCCCCGGCAGCAACCTTGATCATTGCATTTGCTACAGTCTGCCGGCTTCTGCCGAGTGCCTCTGCCTGGAGAGCTCAGGTTTTAATGGCAGCTCACCAAGGGGAGGAATCCGATTATGCATTCTGTGGCAAAGTAATGCAGCTGTTACATTCTCCAGCACTGGCAGCTGGCAATCTCCACACGACATGGATATGATAGGGCATTCAAAACCAGCAGTATATAAAAAAAAAAAAATACAAAAAAAAGAAATCACACGCGTTGGCTCTGGTAAAGGAACCTCCTTCAGGCAGAGAGGGCAGGGCCACAAAGGAGGAGTGTGGCATTTCTGCACTGCCCCAGCTTCACCCGCTTCCCTGATAATGAGGCCTTGGAACAGTCCCACATATCTAGAGTAATGTCCGTTCAGCACCAAAGAGCCTTCCACGAGCAACAATGATCATGCACCCAATAGGATGCAAAGCCCATGGTGGGGCTACAGCGCCATTTCTGATCCAAAACTATCGAGTCTTGCTAGATGGTGCCGAAGCACAACCCAGAATCCAATAAGGCGCCATCTCCCAATGTCGACATCCATGAACGCTGACCTTAACTGGGATTGATCAAAGCTGAGCTTCCCAAGGGCGACTTCTGATTAGTATTACTGCATGTGTCTGAAGGCCAACTTTCAAAAAGGCGATCCTTTTGAAAGTAAACTTCTTTTTGTTGTTTTTTAATGGGGATATCCCTTATGCTTCATCTTTCATCTCCTTCATCTACTTTTCTCACTTCGTTTTATTTATTTTTTCTAATGTCAAGAGTTCCTATTGCCCCCAAACGTTGACCATTAAGAGTATCGCTTTTAGGTTACCTCTCGTTTGCATACCAGCCTATACGTGCCATCACCAAAAACAAATGGTGGTGCTAAAGCTCAACCTATAGTAGCACTAAAGAGCCACCTGAGGTGAAACTAATGATGGCAACGGAGTGCCACCCACCAGCTTTACCCTATGGTTGCACTGAAGTTAGCATCTTTGGTAAAGTGAATGTGATGCTAAAGCCCTCCCCCACCCCCATGAGCCAAACCTAATAGCTGCTCTAAAGCGGCACCAATGTGCAAAAATGGAAGGTTACCCTAAAGTGCCATGTACGCAAATACATACAATCCTAAAGATACTTGCAGACAATTTCTGACTCCTGCATGCCATCCCTGTTTCTAGAGATGCTAGAACAGTACTTAAGGCTCACAGGGTAGTTATTAGCCCAAACAAAATAAATTAGCAACATGAAACACATTCATCACTTAAGTTTTCATGGTATATTGGTAGGACGAGAGCGAGAGAGACATCAGAGGGACAGAGAAGGAAGGATACAGGAAGAGAAAGAGAAGGTGGGTGTTGGAGCAAGGAGAGGAGCAGGAGACTAGAGTCATCAAGAGACATAGGGAGAGGAACATCAGGGCATGAAAAGAAAAAAGATAGATCAATGGGGTTTTGGGGTCTAACCCTTGGATGGTGTAGGCCACACCTAAGAAGTTCCACAGGAAGGTTGAGTAGAGAAGGCAGATGCCTTTGGGCCCTCACTAACAAGACAGAAACTAGATAGAAAAAAAGAAAAAAAAAAAAGATAGTAGGGGTAAATGCGTAGTAGATACTAACCTGGGAAGTAGGGGCACTGGGCTAGGGCGGGTCTTGCTTTTATTCAACTGAAAGGGAAGTTCGCGTCACTAACCCTATTGCTCGTCCATAGTCAAAAGAATAATAGTGCTCCGTCCAACCCTATCCTCTAAACTTGTCCTACCACTTAAACAAAAATGAAAGAAATGTAGGTGGCATGCCCTGCCCTCAGTGTTGGATACTAGAATATTTCCCAGGGTTTCCAGGAATCTCTCGGATTTCAGGATTCTTCAAATAAACAGTTCTTATATCACAGTTCCTGGCAGTTTTTCAAAGTTCCTCAAGTTTCCCAAGTTCAATAACAAAACAAGGTCTTAAATTGTCAAATGTCCATCTAGCCTACCTAGGCTCGGGCTGGCGGGCCGTTACTGGCCATGTCCCCCCCCCCATCGTGGAGGTGATTACCACATTCAAAGGTTATATGATAATTACTGTGAGGTCATCTGCAATGTGATGTCACTTGCAGTACCCCTCGCATTTCGGTGAATTACTGTTCGTGCATCTGTCTCCTTCGCCTGCTGCAGCACCACTACCTGCAATGTCTCCTGGCAGCCCCAGAGCTCTGCTGCACCCTCTCCTTGCGCTCCTCCCACTCCAACTGCAAAGCTGATTAAGTCATTGCCCAGAAGCATGTCCACAGCTACAATATCCTCTTAGATTTAGTTAGCTAGTCCACCACTGACACCTTGCCAGTTTCTTCCACCACCTGGGCAGAGAGACTCCCTGCAGGGCTCCCACTGAAGGCCCTGCCTCCACCACCTCTTGTTCCTGTGGCAGTTGAAAACATTCCATTGTCACTGTAAGCCCTGCCTTCTACACTTTCTCCGATACCTCCTCATCTTCTTGTAGTGGAAAACCCTCAATTACCATTCCTTCCCCCTTCCTCTTTATTCAGCCCACAACGAGTCTCCCACTTAAAGCAACCACGTTCCTGGTTGTGGGTGACTGGCACCTGCTCCCACAAGAAAAACAGTCACAGCATTCTGTTCTGCAAGCATACTCCAAGAACATGTGGCTAAGTAAAACGGTTTTATTTACATGGCTATACAAATATCTCTTACAAAGGCCTCTGCAATGCCACAGCCTTCCTACCCATCCAGTAACTGGTGTTCCCAGAATTTCCTTGTCCTGACATTCTAGAAGTCCTCTGAACGAGGCCAGGAAGCACAGATAATCCAGCCATGGTTAAGTGTGGCAATCAACTATTATACATACTAAACATTCTCCTTCAAGACCTGCAATTTACATCCTTGTCACCCGAGAAGTGAGCCTCCTCATCTTCCTACACCTCTCGCTCCGAATACAAAGCTCTGCCCTGCTTCATCTAAGAAAGATTAAACAAAAGAACAAAGATAAGTGACTGACTAAACTGGCAAAAGTCTACAACGTTTGCCTTTCCAAATGTTTTGGACTACAACTCCCATCTGCCCTCGCCAGCATAGACAAATGTCAGGGACCTTGGGAGTTGTAGTCCAAATTAGAAGAACTACAGGTTGCAGACCCAGGATTCCAAGCCAACAAAAGGAATTCACAAAGCGTTCTTGGGACACACAAAGGAAGGTGCTAAATCACAGGAAGTATTCTCCTGTTGAGCACAAATTGCAAGGTTTGTTTAGGTTTCAAAGAAGCAGAAATAAAGAAGGGAACAGTTTTCTGTACTTTTAACTTTTTAGGGTTAACCCCTTAGTGCCAAGATATTATTTTTCTGCTCTGAATGACATGATAAAAAAAAAATCGTACGCTCCGCCCACTCCAGCACTTAAGGTAAGCCAAAGAAATGGAAGGTGTCGCACAACGAGTAGCGGGACAAACATCCAACCAAATGGAATCAGGCATCATGTAGCAACAGACAACAGATTCAAAGTTCAAACAAAAATGTTTTATTAACTTAAATGTCAGGATGGATGAAGGCCTAATTTTCCCTAAACTAAGGTGGCATTTCCCTACCTAATGAAACTAAGGATAGTCCGAGTCAGAAAATTCAACTTAAAAATCTGTAGGTGTCAAAAACCTGTCCTTGCCCTCACAACTAAAGCTAAAAAATGTGTAAGGATGTCAGCAAAAAAAAATGGTGTTCCAAACAAAGTTCTGAACTTCTTCCAGCTCCTGGCTTATTTTTAAGTTCAACATACGAAAGAAGTAGTTGGATAATATCAACAATTATGCCAAATAAAACCAATTTTCTCAACAAAAAAAACATGAAACTTATCATAGCGTAATGAGAAACACAGTGTATCAAAGAAACATTTAGTGCATAAAATATCAAAACTATCTTAGTGACAAAAGACTCCTTAATAATAGGAGACTGAGGACTGAATCTACTCAGTTAATTATGGAACATCGAGATTGATTGTACACTTCCTGTTGTTGACCAACATCATTTGAATTTATAAACTAGATCTAGGTATACTATCACTAGACCTACAGACTCACTTTTCAGCTGCCCTTCCCCAAGTTCAAGAAGGTTCCACAAACCCTCGGGCAGAGGCGGATCTAACGGTCGCCAGGCAGACAAATGGCGACGGGGCCCCTGTCCCAGGCCCCACCCCTTCCACAAAGCAAAAGGCCCTTTCTGTTGTGATGTCACTCCAGTTCGAGTTGAGTCGTGTGTGCGTTTGTTCTGCCCTTCTTTCACAGTGTCAAAACTTTAGCCTAAAATTGTGAAAGAAGAGCAGAACTGTTACAGTGTGCGTTTGTTATTTTGGGAATGGGGAGGCAGGCCACCAGGTATGAGTTGCATGTTGGCTGTGTTGGAGGCAGGACCCAAGTATGGGCCAAGTTTCTTGTTTTATTCGCTAGCGCTGCGGTTTCCTTCCCTAGGCGCTACACTACAGTCCGAAGCCGTGAAGGGAACTGCCGCCTGCACTGATGTGCGCCCTGAAGTTGGGGGCTGCCCCAAAGGAAGCCCCAGGACAGGGACCGTCCCTAGCCTGTTGAGTCAGAGACTCAGGGCCCGGCTCAGAGGGGAATTCATGGACCGCAGCACTGCCTATAGCAGCTGCACAGCTCCCCTGCAGCACACAGGCTGCCCTCAGGGGCCCACCTTGTTACCTCTGTAGCTCTCTGAGCGTGTTTCTCTATCTTTCTTGTCCGGCCCGCCTTCTTCTCCCTTCCCCTCCATCGCCCTATCTCGTTTTTCATCTGTTTCTCTGCCATTCTCTCACCTGTGTTCTTCTCTAACCCCATCGCCCTTCCCCACGACTTCCTCTTCCATCCTATGTTCCATCTTTCTTTCTCTTTACTCACTTTATATATTATTTCTTACTACCTCTCCCAGCCTCTCTGTCTTTACTTATATTTCTTTCTCCTTCGTTCTCATCCCTTCATCTCACTTCTCCTTTGCCCCTCTGTCTCCCTCGCCCCTCTTTTTCATCGTCCTGCTCTTGTGACCACACTTAACACCGGCCACCCAAAGCTCCGCCTCCATGACCTGCCCACCTAGGGCCCACACCAGGTGCTCCCCACGGGGCCCTTTGCCTTAAATCTGCCACTGCCCTCGGGGTTCCCTTCCCCAAGTTCAAGACAGTTCCACAAAATCTTGGGGTTTTGTAATAATTCAACTGGAGGACGTTCTCTTACTTTACTTCAGCAACTTCTTTAGCTTTCACAATTGGGGATTCCTTGTCTAGGTGCAGTTGTCAGACCACACTGTACCCCCAATACCTGTGTGAAGATTCACATTCACTTGGCTTCTCCTTATTTGCATTTTGGCTTTGCTACAATGTGTCAAATCTCCTTTGGCGTTGCCGCACTGTATTCATGCTTCTAGTTCACTTCACAGTGGTTTTGTACCGCACCACTTTGCTTTCTGGTTCTTGCACACTTTTCTACACTTGCTGAGTTCTGTATTTCATATGGCTCTTGCTTGGTTTTCACAAAAGGCAATATCTGAAGTTCACATATTTAGGTCATCAGATCATGGCCTCAGAAAACCTTTCATTTGACTCGGTATTCAATATCTGTTAAACTTTACTTTGCGGCCCTTAATTTCCTCCCAACCCGTGGCTTCATGTTGGTTAAATCGTGCACATACATTTACGTTCACTCAGCATTCACTTCGGTTTCCTCACAGCCTCCAGCAGCGCCCCGCCTTGAGTGATTCTCCCTCCTCACTCACCGGACCTTGGCGTCTCCTCCAGGCAGTTGTGCTTCGTGTCTCGGCTCCGCCTGCACATCTTTCTGCAACCGTGAGCCCCGCTCGCATTTAGATCTCTTTCGGTATCCTGCCGGCAGCTCTGCCTTCCCTCCACAGATGCTGGTAGACATTTTGGCATCTCTCTTCTGTGTTCACAGCTCCAGCTCCACAACTCCGACCATCGAGGATACCCCTCTTGTGGCCTTCTCGCGGCCCACCTGGCCCTAAACTCTAGAGTTCCCTGGCTCTCCTGCTGGACCCACCTTGGATGCCTCCTCGAATTCAGGATTCCCAGCTGTTGGTCTCCTCCCTTCTCATACACCTGCAACCACTTGGAAGAGGATCCAAGGGGAGTAGCTGTGAGGATACGCTCCGGTTTCTCACAGCTTACCAAAAAAAAAAAAAAAGTGTTCTTTTGTGGTTTTTAACTTTTTGGGGTGATACAAAGGGGGGAGGAAACAGGGAAAATCCTTTTCGGTGGTTCCTTTAACTTTTTATGAGGGAAAGGGTAAACAAAACAATGATATATGGGAAACAAACACACACATACTCAGAAATGGGGGCAAATAGGAATTTAAAACATCAAACACACTGGCAGGAAAGATCAACTAAGACCACCAGAAGCACTCCAAAATAAAAACAACGTGTTGACTTGTCTCGTATAAGACCCAGCGTGTAGGGATGCTCCCCTTTCCAATTCACTCCATAGGGTTGGTCAGTCTTTCCTAATTGGGTTTCCCCAGATTAATTAGTGTGTAAGGAATCGGGGAAGGGTGAGGAAACCCCTTCACGATCTAGGGGCGGATCTAACAAACATAAAAGGGGAAACTACCTCACAAATGTCGGTTTAGAGGCACAAATTAAAACAGGTTAAAGGGCCTGAACTGAGAGATCCCAATGTCCCTGATCCAATGTCCTGCGCCCCTTTCAAAATCCACCATGCCCTGTGGTATCTTACACAGAAAGCGCCCTTCAGAACACCCACAAGGGCTTTAACGTTCCACAGCAAATCTCTTTACTTGGCCTTTGCAGATGGTCCAGAAGATTAGCAGTCTTTTGGAAATCTGTGGCAGTGTGATACACTGCTACCGTGGCAAGACCATGCAGTTTACCCTCCTCTTGTCCTATGATCCTCCTGGGTAGGATTCTCCTCGCCCCACAATAAGGGCTGTATTCCTGGGTATGGCCCACCATCAGCTCTTATCAGCGTCTCAAAGACACAGACTTCTGTGACGAATCTGGGAAATTCATTCCTTCTTCCCAGGGGAAAGCCACCCTGTTTGAGGCTAGGGAAGTAAGCCTGCTGTGCAAAACCTTCCTTAGGGGTTTGGTAAAGTGGACCTCATTGGGAGTGACTAAGCTCTACGGGACAAGGACTCCCATTCCTTTACGGAACTCCCTACAAAGAATATCCTGTCTGCATATATGGGAATACAAACGACTTATGTTGTTTCAGTTGATCCACATTCAAAACACACAAACATGACTTCCTAATGTTGGCTCAAATTATTGCTGGAATCTTCATGTACTCAGCAGCGGATAGAGAACATCATACCTCTTTTAAGTACAGTGGTGTGAATAAAGATAAATACCTTGAATGGAGAATGCAGAATCCTATGCAAAGGTGAGCCTCTGATGTGACAAAGTCCTGGAATGGCAGAACCACGCTCCACCGCAGAGCTAGCAGTGGCGTGGTGGAATCAAGAGACGAGAGATAAATGCTGGAGGCCGGCATTGGAAAGGGTGATACTGCCAAGACGGAATGAAGATCGTCTTTCCTGGTTGCGTGACCACGTTGCAGTCATGGTGGGCCCGCGGACTGTGAACAGACCCCAGAACCAGCAGTCAATGGAGGAACACAACCTCTGCTCCCAGTACAAGGACTGCTGAGCATGCTGTGACAAGCAGAATAGAGCAAGCAAACACTTACGAGAAGAAGCCGGGAGGCCAGCATCAGAAAGGGTGATACTGCTGAGACAGAGAATGAAGAAAGAACATCTTACCTGGTGGCGTGACCACGCTGCGGCTGTGGTGGGTCTAGGGCTCATGCACATATGCCTAGACCAACAGCCAACAGAGAAACAAATCCTCCGCTCTCTGGGCAAGAACCACTGAGTGTGCAAGTGACAGGCATGCTACAGGAAACAACTCCTTACAAGACGGCGATGCCAAAGAGAGGCGATCAGCCACATTCCCATTGAGATGCCACCTACTGGAGCACACCTGGTGATAGTTAACTTACCAGGGTTTCCATGGGTGGAGGGTGGCGAGCTGAACCAAGCAAGAAGAGAGAAAATGACAAGGAGAGTTGCAGGAGCCCTAGAATTCCAAATGGTGAGGATTGACAGAGGCCAACGATCCAACCACAAAATTTAAACAAGCCAGAGAGCCAGAGGGGTTTGGAGAACCCTAGATAATTAAGTGCCATTTTTCACCCTATGAGAAATGGGGAACCTGGAGGGTTCAATCACTCTATCCAAGACATAGAACTAGTGGAAAGAAAACTACAATGGCTAAGGTAACCCCCACCCCCTTACAAGACATACAACTAGTAGATAGGATGACTACCAAGTTGGAGGAGAAGGACTAAGGAGATCATCACTCCAATTAAAAGAACTTGAGACACGCGATTTGTATAAAGATTTACAACTTTCTTTGGTACATTTTGAAGAACAATGTTTTGAACTGTGACCAATACCGAGAGGGAGACCCAAGTAACATTGGCCGGATGAAACCAGAGGTAAGACACGATTGTTCGGGCTTATATTTATGGTGTTTTTTCCTGAAGTGGAAGGGCCAGATGAGAAATAGGTTTTTGGACCGAGGACTCGTTTTTGTTTTGACATACGATGAGCACCTTCAGTTTAGTACATAGGCAGGGAAATTCCTCTTAGCAATAGGGACAGATAGGCATGTTTCCATTTAATTTAATTAACTACCCTTGAATGAACTCCTCATTTCCGACTCCTTCTGGTTCGCCAGTTCCTTTCTGCATTGATGGTGTTGCAGCTGCCACCAAAATCGAGTTAGAGCCTCCAGCAGGCTACTCTATTTCTACGCCTCTTTATTATCTTTAATCACTTGCCATCTTCTTGGTGAATATCCCAAGCAGGTTCCTTGCTCTAGTCCATCCTGCATGTCTTATTTCTCTCACAGCATGGCCAATTTGTCTTGGTCACATCATGTGTTACCCCTTTTCTTCTCTTACACCTCTAATTGCTACACCATCAACCCTGTGGAACGCAGCCTAGTGGTGTGTGACTATTTTTATATAGTGGCTGTGGCATTCCTTGTTACAAGTTATGATTGGTGGGTCTGTTTCGCCATTAGCCCGCGGTCTGGAAATGGTTTTGGTACAATCAAGTGGTATGTGTATTTTAATGCTGTAGGTAGGCTAATGAGTTTTCTACTGTGGTCTGAGAGCTCAGATAAACTATTAACTATCTGAAAATTCGGGATCATCGTGGCCAGGCAAGCTTGCTTTCCACGCTGATGCCTTCAATAATTGTACTTACTTCCTTATATCTGCTTTGAGCTGCACGGGTATGCCCTGGTCATATTCCCCTCTTTGTGGAGGTCTGCGTTTCCTCAGGATCCAGTCTCAGTTCTAGTCTGGGGCTTGCATGTCCAAGATGGCACCAGTGAAGAATCCTAGCTCAAGAGGAGACTTGTGGATTAAGTGCAGGACAGATAGCCAGTGAATGAGGTATTCATTGCAAACCATTCCGGAGGCTGATACTCTCGGATTTCTGAGGCCTAAAACTACTCCTCTTTGAATGTTGCACTAGGAGGACCCTTCCCACCCCTCTGATGCAGCACATTTTCTGGGGGCTAAAATAGGGAAATCTCTCTGAAGGTGTGGCAGCAGGTTGCTGGGTGGGGAATCCAAGGGAGACTGGGAGAGCCTTAGGAAACCCCAAAGACCTCCTCCGGGCTTGCATTATGTAGCTAATTTCTTTCCCAGGCCCTCAGAATTCCCCACTCAGATCATGGATTACCCAAGGGTGACTCCATCTCACCCGCAGCATATAAGAGCGGGTATCCAGTGATTTTATCTAATACAAACTAGAGAATAAAAAATACTGAATAAAATAAAAAGATATGTGGGGGTGGGGTAAGAGGTTAATTCTGGTGGATAGGGGATTGGGGTGGGGTATAAAACATGGGGAAACAGTGGGTTTGGGGAGGGTTCGGAAGTTTTTTTTCGCATTTCAGGTTCGATAAAATTTCATCGTCTATTTTCGGGTTATATAAAATCACAGAGATATGCATGTGCAGTAGGTGCCATAATTGGTGCCTGTATATTTTGGCCTGTGTGGTTTTACATGATTTTACTTTAACAATTTGACTGTGTATCTGCCGCCCCCGACCCAGCACAATTACATTTCACCAGAAATGTGCTTGACACTTGACTGTTGTTTCTAATTGGCATTGCGTGTAATTAGAATCTGAGATCTTGCTCGGCACACATGTGTGGGAGCGAGTGAAAGAACTACACTTCCCAGCAGGACTGTAGTCCGTTCAATGCTCATTTTCCTTCCCCTGGCGTGAACGCGCCCGCACGAACGGAACTAGCGAGTCTGTGCGAGTCTGTGATCCCAGTGTTGTGCTCTTTCTCTTATGGCTATTGACGACGTGTTGGAGGCCATAGCCAAGGCCAGAAGGGAGTCCACTGATCGTATCACACATCTGCAGAAGGCACGTAAGACTGCCCAAGTCGCTAAAAACTCTGTGGTTATTCCTGCTAGCTTTAGCTCTGTCCCAGAAAACAGTGCAGTCCACCAAAATGGGCAGTAAGCTGTCCAGCATAGACAAGGTGAAAACCCCTACCTTAATTGTTAACTGCGTACCAGCTGAAGACTCACACCTGCCCACTGCTACATCGGGAAAGGAGAGTCCTCCCACTAAACTCACTGTGGCCTTACTGAACACCTGGTCCTTGGTGAGACACACTATAGATGTCCATGACTACATCCTGGAACATAGAGTGGACATTGTGTAACTCACGGAGACCTGGCTCACCGAGGCGCATGGCCCCACGATTGAACAAGTGACCCCCCCATCCATGGCTAAGTGTTCTTTGGGAAACACCGGGAGGGGGGACTAGGAGGGTGTGTGGCTATTATATGTAAGCAACAGCTTGGTCTTTTCGAGGCTAAGATTGAGAGCGAAGGTTGCAACATTCTTCATGTTAAATTGATTCCCAACTCTAATCATAGCATAAACGTGGAGCTGCTTTATCGACCACCAGGAGAATCCCTAAATTTCAATAATGACTTTGTTAACATTACTGTGCCTATGTTGACAGTCAACTCAGCACTCTTCATATTGGGAGATTTTAACTTCTGGAAAAATGACTGCAAGGACAAAAAAGCTTTGGAATTGGAAAAAGCCATCATATTACTGTCCATAACTCAGAACCAACGCATACTAAGGGTCATACCCTTGATTGGGTTGGCAGTGGAAACATTATGATTGAGAGTGTTATTACCACCCCCTGTATTTGGTCCTATCATTCTTTTGTTTCCTGTTTGATTAAACTTCCCAGCCAACCGCATAGAGTGCATGAACCTGCACGTAAAATAGTAACTAGCAATTTTACGTCTGTCACTTCGCCTATTTTGGCTGAATGTATAAAGAGTTTGATGACCAAAACAACTGACTGATGGTCCAGAGACCCTTATTAACATCTATGATAAAGAAATTACAGGCATGTTAGATCAGTTTGCCCCACTAAAAGCCAAAACCGTTAAAGAATCGCCGAACCATCAGAAACGGTTCTCCCCAGCCTTAGCAGAACTTAAATCTAACAAAAGACATGCGGAGCATGTATGGCAAAGAGATAATTCCCTGGAAATTCTGACGGCATGGAAACTTAAAGATACTGGGCCTCATTACGACCCTGGCGGAAGACCATGGTGCTACTAGCACCATGGTCCATGCCGGTAAGTTACCGACTCCGCCATGGAGAAAGGGGGAATTACCACCCCATTACAAGGTTGGCGGGGCGGTAATTCCCCCTTCCTCCATGGCCCTTCCCCATTCCCATGTTTGCCCCATAGGGCTCAATTGGAATTGGGAAGGCGCTAAGTACGGTGCCGCAAATTGTGGCACCGTAATTAGCACCAAGGTCCCTTTGCGGGTCCCTACTTTAACGGCTGGTCTACACCGCCTTAAGGTCGTGTCCCGCAAAGGGACCTCGTAATTAGGCGCTAATAGGTTAACCGCGCCGCAGCCTTTTACGGCGCCGTTAACCCATTAGCGCCTGGGTCGTAATGAGGCCCACAGACTATAAAGCTAAGATTACAGCAGCTAAGAAAAGCTTCTACAATGATCAAATTAATCTAGCCGGGGATCAAACGAAGGAGCTCTTTCAACTTTTTAGGTCCTGGGAAAAACATGCTGCCACTAGTCCCTCTATTAAACCAACAAGTGATGACTGTAATAGAGTGCAGAAAGCATTTGCTGACTAATTGCAAAAGGCCCAAAAAAAGATCATGGATGAGTCCCCCTCGGTTACTATACATAACCATATTCAGAGTATGGAAAAAGAGGATCTTGCTAGTTCCCTGGAACCAGATACTTGAATCCAGCCGGATCCACATACTGGATTCAGGTTCAAGGATTCATCCATGGCAGAGATACATGACATTCTTAAAACCATGCATCCTACAAACTGCCCTGGAGAACTGCTCCCATCCAAGTACATATTAGTGCTCAGGGACCCTTTAGTCCCCTCCTTCTGTAGGTGTGTCAATTCCTCCTTTTAAAGCCGTCTCATCCCACAGTCTATTAAGAGTGTTGCGGTCACCCCACTGTTAAAAAAGGCGGGTCTAGAACCAAATAATGCAGCAAATCTTAGGCCCATCACAAACACCTTATTTTTCCTCAAGTTAATCAACAAGGTTGCTACTGTACTGTAACGCTCAACTGATATCCACAGGGACGCCACTCAGTCTGGTTGGACCACTTCTGACCTCAAACCCCTCCCTTGGACTCTTGTTCGGCCGAGGACCGGGTCTGAAAACACAGGCATTGGGTTTAGTCTTACTGCCTCTTCTTGCTTGGAGCCCACCTCCCTTGTGGACCCATCTTCCCCCCTAGTGCTCTCCTCACCTTGCTTTATTGTATGGTGCGCTCTCCGTCCTGCTTCTCTGAGCAAGGGCGCGTTGTGGGTAAGAGCGCGTCACAACCTACTTGCTTCACTGGTGCGGGCCCTCAGAATCCAGACCTGCTGTGACTCCAGTCGTCCAGATAAGTCTGGTGGTTTGGCAGTTTTTCTTTACTTTGCAATTGCCCCCCGTTAATGTCTCTCTCCTTCCTTAGGTGCAAGAAGAGGTCTAGTGGTGCCGTGCTGCTTGGGTCTGTTCATGAGATGGTAAGTGAAAGCACGATGCGCGGCGCTATGTGCCTTTTCTTGTGCCGACCTGTCTTTCTCTCTTCCTTGCAGGGCGCTGCATTGTCCCTGAATGGATGCTGCTGAGAAGATGGAGAGCGATGAGTAACGCGTAGCACGTGCTGCCTTCTTGATCTTTTGTCTGCTAATCGGTGTTTCGTCTCTCTTGCAGGTCGTTATTATGGCCCGGAGTGCACGTGGGCCAAGAGCGATTTAAACCCAAGTAAACGTGCGATTGATTGGAGAATAAACGCTTACTAATGTTTTTTCATTCTTTTTCTTCTCAGGTTGCGGCTTTTTCAAGATCGAGGAGACGTCGCCGAGATGCTGTGTTCTCTGGACCCAAGAGCAGTGGACATGAGCAGGATTCCCTCACATGTAAGTGTATAATAATGGTGTTCTTGTAGGTATTCGGCTCCAGAATACTGTCGAAGATCCGAGCAGAAAGCGGTGAGCGTCACGCTGCAGAGCGCAGAGTAACGCAAAACGTGTTTCTCAGCCTGGGCGTGGCTTATATAGCCCCCAGGTATCCCAGGTATCCCTAGGCCTGACCACACCTAGAACACTAGACTGCACAGCTCGGTTCATTGAACTGAGCTATGCGGGGGCATCCATGTTGTGCAAAAGTCCATTGCCAAGCCCAGATCTCCAGTTCTCTTTACTTCACATATGTGACTGGTGCCAAAGGCGCCAGGACAGACTCCAAGAGAGTCTTGAGTGAGATGGCGAGGCCTTTAGGGCCATGATGGAGGGTCATGACGTAGCCCAAATGGCTTGCCTATTAGGGCCAGGGGTCATGACATGTACAGCTTCAATCTTATGTCTTGGGAGATGGTATCCTGCATAGGAAACAGTCTGGCTTCCGGAGCTTTCACAGCACAGAGAGCGCACTGCTTGACCTACAGACTCACATGCTCTCCAAGTTGGAACATAGCAAGTCAGGGATGCTGATGTTACTGGATCTATTAGCAGCCTTTGACTTGTTAGACCACAGAATCCCCCTGAACCGGATAGCCACCATAGGGGGTCTCTCCATGGAGGCAATTAGCTGGCTTAGGTCATTCCTTGAGGGCCGCCACTCGCGAGTTCACTGGGTTGACAGTGCGTCTGAAGTGGAAATCATCACTTGAGGTGTGCCACAGGGGGCCTGTCTTTCCGCCCTGCTATTTAGCATTTACATCCTCCCACTGTGTAAAGACCTGGAGTCGCTTGATCTATTCTTTTGTAATTACGCTGCTGATTTCCAACTTACCTTGGAGATCAGTGGGGATTACGAGAAGGACCAATCGATGCTGGACTCCGTTTACCAGACCATCAAGTGTTGGATGTCAACGAATTGGCTTTGCCTGAACGCGACCAAGACCGAACTCATGTTGTTCGGTCCTCGGCATGCCAGTTTCGAAATTGATAGCAGTCAGATCATGGTAGTGCATAAGGTTAAGAACCTGGGCACTTACTTGGAAGGAGGCCTGGATAGAGATGCCCATGTAGCAGCCATCACCAAAAGTACTAAGTACTACCTCAAGGTGCTACGGCAAGTGGCCCCACTGGTTTCCTTAGAGAATCGTACTAAACTTGTCAGAGTGGTAATTCTCCCCCACGTGGATTACTGCAATGTCTTGTTGGGAGGCGCAAATAGGACAGATATGCAAGGATTACAAAAGATTCAGAACGCCGCCATTCGCATTATATTTCAGATGAAGCGCTCTGAACCGACATCCGCAGCTCGAATGAAACTGCACTGGTTATCGGTCAAAGCGTGGATTCAGTTTAAATTATTGTCCATCTGCCACAAGTGCGTTTTTTGGAAACGCTCCAGCCTATTTGAAAGATAGGGCGAGTGCTTACCAACCCACAAGAAATTTGCGATCATCCGATGACTGCCTGCTGGAAGTACATCGCGGTAAGCGAGCCTGTGGATCTGGCCATGCCTTTCATGTACAGGGAGCACAGGCTTGGAACGTCCTACCTGCACAGCTGCGCAAAACAGCTTGGCTTTTAGAAAGCAGCTGAAAAACACCCTATTCTTGCATAAAGAATAACTTTCACTGTTGTTGATCTCCGGTCCTCCTCCTCCTCCTCTCTCTTCTGGCGCCTGGATGCCCTCGGGCTTTGGCGCGGTACAAATGCAATAACATAACATAGATCCCTAAGAGCTATTCAAGATAATGCTATAGAATTAGTGATCTCTGCCAAAATGTAACTGTTATTTTCACAGATGATCACTTTATTTTACTGCAATGTATTGTACAGTTCTTCATATAATCACACAGCCCACAAATGCAATCAGTTGCTTCAGGATAGATAATTGCAGCTCAACTCGGTCTGCTCGCTCCACCTGTTTGCCCAGCCATCACTAATTAACCAACATGGTCAAGCATGCAATACGTCCCATCTAACACTGTTAAAGATCATGTTACACAGTACTAGTCACCTCTGCCAACTCAATTAATATTGCGCTCTACTGTATGCCCCAATTTATCATCATGTCATGTTTGGACTACGGGCTACCAGATTCCCAGACAATCCACAGCTCTTCGGATTCATAACAGCAGTAATCGGGCACTTAAATAACACAAGATTGCATAAAAAGAGCTAACATGTTATGCCACGCCATGATTCAGTCTTCATCAATTCACCTGGCCAGTGCTCCTATGTTAAGCAGCAGCGGCAGAATGCTATTCCAAGGTCACGTTAGGCTTCCTCTTCTAATACACTCTCAAGGAATTAGTGCGCAGTTTCTTGGCACTGGCCTGCTAATAAAATAGTTCATCATCCACCGAGAAAAACGCGCAGCCGCTCATTGTCGCCGCCCAGATGTCCTTTACGCGCACAAGAACTCCAGGGCTGGCGTGTGCACAATCGATTTCTGAGAAATGAAAAAAGCATGAATACTCAATGCCCCGCTCGCTGCATCGCTACTTTCTCACGTTACAAGTAGGCACTGCTTTCATTAATGGGCTGCTTGTCATCACCCACGAAGAGAGTGCGTATGGGCCCGGCCTTGCAACAGACCGCTTCTAACAGACCCACACAGCCACAACAGCAACAGGCCCAGCAGGATTCAAAACAAGCATTGGCACAAATAAAACGTTGTGGCTTCTTTGTAGCGAAAACCAGGGGGTGTCAGCAATGCTGGACAGTAGGGTGCTGACGCCGCCGAACCGGGCAGTGCAAGGGGTCTGGTAGCACACATTATGGGATGTCGGTGCTGCACAAAACCTGCCACTACCTGTGTATTCATAGACCTTTTTTTTTCCTGCGACTGCAAATGAAAACGCGCCCAGTGTAAAAGGTCAAAGCAGCCAGCAGAAGCCTAGCATTCAAATCATGGAATGCAAGGCTTTATGGGTAATCCGTGCCAGGACGCTGGGTGCTTTTATCATAAAGGCAGGCAGGGGGGCATCACCCTCAGTGTGCGCACACACACTGCGCTCCTGGGAAACTCGGGCCCACTCGTGCCCTCTGCCAAGCGCTGGCATAAAGATGGCACCATGCACAAGGAGGCTTCTTTCTCGAGTCAAACAGCCGCTGCGTGACCTGCGCATCACATGATTTGCTCGCCATGTTTAACTTAACCTGAAACTAGTTCTTTGGTACTTGCCTTTCATCTGCACTCTCGTCTTCCAGGAGTCCTGCCAATACTTTGATCAACCACCTTAAGCGCGAAGATAACGCGGATCTTGGTGTACACTTTATGTAGTGTGTTGATGTGTGCATTAGCAGCGATTGGACGGATGTCTGGTGTGACTCGTTGCTTTGTACAAGTGTCATATAGGTTATATGCAGCTTCACTTCATAGTTTAGGAAGGGCTTTATCAGCGAATCAGTGTAGAAAGGCACCGGGTAGCTCAATTTTAAGGCTCGGCACACAACCAATGGGCCAGATACGACCACGTGCCCACGCAATGTAGGTCGAGACGCCACCTGGCATTTATTGCCATTATAGTCCCAGGTACTCCCACCAAATGCCAGCTGTCGCCATCCTATGCCCAGGTAGGGTGGAAATATGTTCTGATCACATACAGAGAACAGGCATGGCATGCCCAGTTACTTACACTACATGCAAGGTATCATCTTCATATGAGCAGGTACTGCAATCATGTGCTCGGGTACCCCTACCACGTGACTTGGTGCCATCGTATGTGATGTTATGTTATTCTGCTTTTATGCTACGCTGAATCACCACTGCAGTAGTTTCAAAGCACACAATGTTGTCCGGGGTGTATTGTTAGTTATTGTGTATTGTTCGCTGTACACAGTCGCAGGCCAGACAGGCCTCAGAGTGAATGGGCTTGAAACGAAGGAATGCGCTCCAAAATCGGAGCCAGAGGCAAGAGGGATGCTTTTGTGTGGAGCTTATACACTTAAAAAACCTTTAAAAGCAACAGACGGGTTTGCATAAAAACCTGTCGCAACACAAGTGAGTTTCCTGCCAAGCTGACACCCAGACTAAGACACTTTGCCTGCAGCAGGATAAATGTGCATTTGGACAGTAGATGAGTTCAGAGATCCTTCAAAAGCCCTTTCAAAACCCAGGCGGGATTACATTAAAAAAAACTGTACAAACACACATTAAGCACAAAATGGTTGGGCTTACTAGCAAAAAACGTTGAGGGGGGAGGTGGGGATTTGATGTTGTGGATGGTCATGATACGGCCAGTGTTGGCTCGGTAGGCTGGACATGCTAAGCTGCTGGCCGCTGTGCATCCATGATATGATTCATAATGCTGGCATTATTCTGCTTTGTGGTGATGTCCTTTGCATACTGCTTAACATCTTAATAAAAAGATTACATTTAAAAAAGAAACGCACATTAACCCCACGAGAAAACATTTCCCGGTAGCAAGGAGAAGTGCATTTCAGTTCATTCAAAATATGTCTAAATACATTTCTTCTTTAAGGGGTTTCCACAAAAAGCCAGCGGGTGCATGCAATCTACCGTGTATGGCGCGTACTGCGATCCTACGCACAGGCATTCCCACCATAACCCCAGCTAGTTCCGCTGTATGTCCAGGTAGATCTCTGACATGCCCTGTACTGCCAGAGACACTCGTGTGCACTCCTCACAGATAGGCAAGCATTTGTACATGTGCACACATTCACACTCGCACACGGTATGCATTCTCACATTCTGCGACACACAATCGCATACATACATCTATGCCCTCAATCACCAAGAGATCTATAACACCATGCTATAACACACACGCCAATAACATAGGCACTTTGTGCTGATGAAGGCACACTACTGGTTTCAAGCAGACAGGCACAACAGCGCCACTTGGAAGGGTCTATAAGCTTGTTGGGCTGATCCGTTTGATATATATACTGCAAAAAATGACCTCAGTTGACAGGCAGCCGACCTACAGTGTGTGTTCTCCCTCTCCCTCCCTCTCTCCCTCTGTCTCCCTCCCTCTCCATCCCTCTCCCTCCCTTCCTCTCCCTCCCTCCCTCTCCCTCCCTCTCTCTCTCCCTCTCTCTCTCTCTCCCTCCCTACCTCTCTCCCTCTCTCCATCCCTCCCCCTCCCTCCCTTCCTCCCCCTCCCTCTCCCTCCCCTCCCCCCCAGTGGTTGGCGAGTTTGGCTTCATGGGAAGACCTCAGTTTGGAACTAAGCCCAGCCTTCCCCTGTACTGGAAAAGGTGGCTGGATAGGAGCATACGATTGCTGAGGTCTTAGAAACACAGTCTGCATTAGGGTAGTGTGAACTAACAAGGTATACTTGAGAGATCTCCTGATGAACCAGTTGGAGATGTCCGATGAGCTGAAGCATGGGCTAGAGTTGTTTAAGATGTATAGGTTCCCAGTCAGTGAAGTTTCTACATTTTTAATGTAATGCCAGAAGCAGGAAATATGAAGACTGTTAGGAGAATCTTAAGCTCGACTGCACTGGATGCTTAGTTGTGATGTAACCCTTGGGCAGTAGGATTTATGGCCGCCACACTGATCCCAAATGTGGTGGACTTGAACCAACAGTTTACTCAACAACTTCATCGGTCAAGATGTAGAAACTTGATTGCTGGATGTTTGATACCGGTCATGGTGGTCAAAAAGAGAACAATTTGTAGCCCATGTGCTGTGGGACGGAGAGCGGGTGAACGTTTTCTGGGCTGGTGTGTTTGATAGGATGGAAGCAAATGTTGTAGGACCCTATCCCCCCACCTTCTCTGTGCTGCTATGACGCATAAGTCATACAGAGCATTGGTAGTGGCCAAGAAAGAAATACTCCCGCGTGGAAAACTAAGAGCACACTCATTAGGAAGGACCGGCTCTTGGATGTGCCCCTACTATTGAGGTATGAGAAAGCCGTATTCGAGAGATCCGAGGATAACGGCACATACCTTGATATACGATAAGAGGTAGGTTAACATCGAGTAGGTGCGTGTACACGGGGTGGGCCTGTTCTACAAGGTCAGCATCCGTAGCCTTCTTGCAATGGTGGAGCATTTGGGTTTGTGGTATCATCTTGTGTGATCTTCGTTTTGTGGTGTCTTTGTTAAATGTTTAGAACTTTGTGCCATACACGGGCAAACTAAGACTCGAATTTTACTCTAAGCAATATTCCTAAAATGGCACAGATCACACATGGTGCCAGCCCTCTGGACATTTGCATGCTGTACTGGTTACTAGCGGCGGGAGGCACCGAACATGGACATTTATATGTTGGAACTATTTTGAGGATAAATCGCCTTTGTACCTTATATTTTAGGAGTACTTCTGAGCGTTTGAACATTTGCAACCCAAGTAACTTCACGGTATTCGTAATTTGGTTTGTGTTGCTACATATATGTACAGAATGAAACAAAGTTTACAAATTAATGTTATTAAAATAGGCACGCAACAAACAAATAGAAAAGATTTTGATGGAACTCTTCAGTCTAGAACTTGTGGTAGTTTTACCAGCTAGAACTGCGGTTCACGGGGACAGAATGAATCATAAGAAAACTCATGAAAATCGGGGGGTAATTGGGAAGGGAGGACTTTTCTGGAATGCGGCAAACTGCGACCTCGTTATCATTGAAGTACTGCGGCACGTTTTACTGGAATTCGCCCTTCACTTGACACTGCTGGAAACCCCGAGCCTGTCCCGTGATTAGTGAATGAGGGCAGCTCGCCCCCGAGGCAGCGATAGAAACAATCCTGCCTGGAGATTGTATTAGCAAAGCTACTTCCGGCGCGACACCACGCAGGGCACGCCGACTGCGCGACCCTGTTTATTTCACAACACACCTGCACATTAAAAACACAGTCTATAGCATTGAATGCACCTGATATAAGTCGGAGTCCGGTTGATTATGTTGTTGACAATGAAAACAAAATCGTAATTCGAAATGCTCGACATTAATTTGCTGCTGTGCTTCATTACTCCATCTCCTGCTCTTCTTCGTCACAATCTTTTTCAAAATGAGGCGAGTCCTCTCACTGAGAACGGCATCTCTCTACCTCACCCTCTGACACCACTGACCCTGTGTTCCCCATCAAGCAATTGTCACCATAAGTACCACTTAATTTCCTGGTAACTACACCCAATTGAAATGTTACAAAAGTAGAGCGGGGAAAAAAAAAGTGAAATCAAGACTGGGACAAGGAAAGAGCAAGACTGAGACTCAGAATATTGACTATTACTGGCAATCCCAGCATTAGCCACTTGCCCGTCTTTCTCACCACAGTCCTTATGAACATTTAATCCAACGACAGTGGTTTAAGTGGGCGGGAGTGGTTGAGAACATTGGTCCTCTTAAAAAAATTAAAAAAAACATCTTATTACTGTTCCTATACTTTGATTTTTAAAAAGAAACCATTCTGGAATTGTTTAGTTTTAAAATAAAAGTGTAGGAAGAAGTTGAAACTTGCACTTCACTGTACTGCACTGAACATTGCCTTAAACAGCAGGTCTTTTTGTTTGGGGGTTTGGATTGTGCATGGGATGCGGCTTGGCAATGGGGTTTGTGTGGGGTGGGGGCAGGCCAGCAGGGAACATAGTTCCACTACTACTTTTCCTACACTTTGACTACTAACAATATAATAAAAGGCCAGATATACGTTTGACGGATGCCATAGTTTTGCCTGTTGTTACCACTAGAGGGAGCTGTTGCCTTAGGATATGTAGCGGTCTTACTGTGTAAATGAAAACCTGCACTTTGGCCTGTGTACACAGGCTCTTACACTGGTGAGGATATAATCAGTAGTAGCATGCTCTCGCTGGGACATGCCGCCACTTACAATGCCCAGCTTTGCGAGCATAGCTTAACTTCTGACCAGCCCTTCGTTGCACCCTCTTACACAACCACATCCCTCCTTCCCCCAGTCTCATTATACCCTTCCCATCTGGCTCTGAGTTTGGTTTGCTTTCCACCTTCTCCTCTCCTTCTCTGTCCCCTTTACTCCCTTGTTCCACAGACCACCTGATTAACCCCAGGGGCGGGGGCTCAATATACCCAACTTTCGGACAAGCTTCAACACCTCAAGACCACTCCGGTGGTGACAGACGCAGAATATACTCAATGACATAACTACACAGTAACAAATTCCATAGAGAAAGCAAAGTCCACTGGTAACCTATATTGATAAACATATGGGGCCTGGCCAAAGTGGCCATGTAAGCAATATCACAGGTTGGAGAACCTTAAAACACAGCTAACAAAACTGCCACCCTCCAGGTCATTCTGATCTAGAGCCGAGATACTGCAATCTAGTCATCCTACATAAAACAGGTTGTGGTTACCCTCTGCAGACCCCCCCCGCCCCCCCTCAGCTTAAAGCAGAGCTGCGCTGTCAGCATGTGCAATGCTCCTCTGTGCTATGCGGCTGTCTGTGTTTCACAGTATAGACCAGATGCTTAGGATAGAATGACTGGGTTTGACAGCCTGCTCATTGCCCTCAAGAGCCTCTGAATATGTCCGTAGAATATTAATCACCCCATCTGGCCTTTAAGTTTCAAAGGGAATCAGCGTCCATCGAATGAAGTATCAAACAGATTACCCTGTATTTTGCCAGATATCTCTAAACATGAATGCCACTTTATATAAGGGGAAACTATTTCTCTTGACTCATGTGAACTCTCAAAGCCTCCATCCGTCCCTCATAGCGGAAGCAGCACACTTCTTTTCGCTCCTAAAACACTGCATGTATCAGGTAGGGGAGTAATATGTTATGCTAAAATGCTTTCATACTGTGCCAAGTAAGTCACGGCCATAGCACTATGCTCTTGGTGCAATGTGCGTGGCATAGGCATCCTTCGTGTATTTAGTGATCGTTGCAGATGGTGCATCAGCAGGAAAAGGATAAACGTTGTGTGAAGGGTCAGAAACCTGGTCCTGTCAAGGGGGGTGGGGACCCCTCTAAATGTGGGACAGGAGTGCTAGCAGGGTTTTTGCCAGAGCTAGTCCTTCCCACGAGGTGGCTGTGGGAGGGCCCCAGTCCCTGCCATTGTTGCCAGGCACCTGACGAGAGGATAGAGTACCACCTTTGATCACCCCATACTCTCCATACAACATGCTGGTAAGTATTTTCTCTCTTGCCTTTCAGGACTGCTGAGACCAGAATTGTTGCGGTGGAGGAAAGGGCATACAGCCCACCAGCAAGAGATGCAGTGGTGAACCTCAAGCCAGCAGTGCATCGCTCACTGTACACCAGCAATCCAGATGCTCATCCCATGCGGAATACAAACTTTGAAACAGACTGATTGTAGCAGGTCACCATTGCGGGTTACCAGTGGACCTGCATTAAAAAGGGACGGGCCTTATGTGGCACTTTATGGTTTCTTATGCCTGTATCCCGGCCCCTGGGGGAGAGGAAGACAGATTGGCCTAGGGAACCAGCTGAGGAGGAGAGCCAATGGAAGAGGGAAAAGAAGGATAAAAGGGGACAGGAGGAACGGTCAGTGGGGTTGTTCAGGTGAGGTCAAGATAGGAGAAAAAGAATTGAGAGACCAAGTGGAGGAAGGTTGTTGGAGCGGAGCGTGGAAGAGTATTACAGAGAATGTGTCCAAGGTGAGGGATTGGTTGGTGAGAGAAAGTGGTACGAGTGTCTGAGCGTGTGTTTAAGGTGAGTGAGACTAAAAGATAGTAGGCATGTGTGGTAGAGTAGTGGGAGGTAAGAGTGGAGAGTAAAGGGAGGGTGGTAGAGAAGGGAGTGGAGTATAGTAAAGTGATTTGCAGTTTTCATATGGGCTTCTAGTGCGGACACTCTGGCCATTAGTGCTGTCGAGTCATCATCCAAGGCGACCACCCTCTGCTCCACTGTGTCAAGGTGTTCTGTGTTTTTATCGAGTCGATGCTGCAATTGATCCACCTTGGAGGAGAGTCCGTCTATTTTACTGTCCAGATTTCCAATTCCCGCTTTCAGCTCAAGGAGGATTTCACGGATATCAAGGGGTTGGGGAAGATCTTCATCTTGGGATGTGGCCTGCAAGGGTGATTCCGGTCCATTGATGAGTTGGGGCGTCTTGGTCCCGTGTCCTGCTACGAAGTTCAATTTGCGTTGTGATTTATCAGTTTTTCCCCCATGTTGTTGGAGATGTGTCCGGGCTCTTTGCGTGTGCCTTGTTGTGATGTGATGTTGGTATGAGCCCTTGGAAGTGGGTAGATAACTGGAGCTCTCTGGGGGTCTCTTCAAGTTTGGACTATGGTGGGTAGGGGGAGCGAACCTGACTTCGTGGGTTCGGTGTATATCAGTCTGCTGGGCTCCGCTCTGGTGCTTCCTAGCGTGGTAGCTGACTCTCCGGACTTTGTTGTTTCGGGGGATGTTCATGTTGTTCTTTTGCGAGTTGCCAAGGGGTAGTACTGCTAGGTGCTCGTGCAGTGATTGCTTGTGCTGTTTACAGGGTTGACAGAGACAGTATTGTAAGGTGGTGTCGTTGCTCTCTTCAGGGTCACCTCCGTGTTCTCATTTAGGGGAGCAGGTGGATTATGGCCTCGGGCAGACGCCGAGTAGTCGTTTATTGGTTGCCTTTGGGCTTGTGGCTGAGGTGGGGCAAGGAGTCCTACAGATCGTGGGATTTGTTGTCAATGCGTGTGGTTTTGGGTGATGTTGCACTTACTGACTTGGCAGCCCTGATTCGGTTGCTTGAGGTGGATGTGACAGCTTCTGCTTTGTGGGACCACTGCATGGATCTGCTGTGTGGGTGCCTGTTGTGGGATTCTGCCTCGTGTCAGATGGATGTTGTGACTGAGGCCAGGGGGAGCGCAGACACCACCCCGGGTGGTCTTGCTTCGGCACAGTGCGAACGTAGTCTGTTGTGTGCAACTGGAGGCGTACTGTTGATGGTGCCTTCCTGCGCCCTTCCTGGGCAGTAGGGGGCAAGGGCAGCGGTCAGGTTATGGTGCCGTGGGTTTACTCCATGTGGATTGGCCCGTTCCACCTTTGGCTTGCGCTGTGTTATGTCAATGTCTGGAGCGTCATTGTGTCGGGGACCTCCTTGGATCCCCACCCTCAAGCCTGCCTAAGGAGCTGGGCGTGGGCTGTGCCTGAAGCGGCTGGGGCATCGGTGTGGACAGCGCGGGGGACTGCCAAGTCCGGTCCGGCTCAGGTGTTGGGCGCGCACGCTATACCTCTTGGTCCTCTGGGGCCGGGTCCGGTGTCTGTTGCCGGCAGTAGAATTCTGTGCTGCTTTTCGGCTGTCGATCCGGATACTCTCGAATGTGGGAGGGGCTGGTGCTGCGTTCACTGCTCTGATCCCGGCACGTCAGGTGGGTGCTGCTGGTCACTGTTATGGGTGCAGCTGGTTTGTTAAGTGGGCCTTCTCCCTCTGGGGGTTGTTGTATCTGCGGCGAGGCTGCACTGTTATCTCCTCCTCCTCCTCCTCCTCCTCCTCGCAAACCGCTGCAGGCTGTTGGGCTGTGGTCTGCAAGTGGTAAGCTGAATGCGGTTATCCGCCGCTGGGTGCCCCGCTGCGTTCCGGCGGTTCGTTGTGTGCTCTTTTGCTGGCGCTTTCCATTAGAGGTTCTGGGGGGCCTCCCCTCATGGGCCCAAGGGTCGTGCTGGGATGGCCACTCGGTGAGGCAGGCAGTTATTCCTGAGGGTTGGGGCCGTCTTCACCGCCTCTCACACTGTTTGCTCGGCTGGGTCCCGGTTGGAGATCTGCCGGCCCTCCTGTGGCGAGCTCCCGGGCAGCTCATGGGGGGAGGGTGGGATTCAGCGGTCTGCAGTCTTCTTGGGTGCGCTGCGGGCATTAGGCAGGGCGGATTTTCACAGTTCTGGGTGTGACGGGTACCTGGCGCTTCTTTTGAAGGATCGGAGCCGAGGGAAATGTTAATCTTTCACCAGATTTGTGTGATGAGACAGGATTTATGAGGAGGTGCGCGGAGCTCACATTGGAGCGGCCACCTTGGTCGGCTCTCCAGCGCCCTCCGAGTATAGTAAAGTGAGAGTAGCAGTACAAGGAAGAATATTGGGGGGACGGGAAGAGGAGTGAAAGAGGTGAGTGGGAGAAAGAGGAGAGCAGAAGGAAGGAAAAGAAAGAAAAGAATACCAGGCAAAGGATAACAAGCACGTGTGAGTTAAAGATCTAGTGAAACCTGGGTGCTTTGAAAGCACCACTCCCTGAGATAATTCTTGTGGAACCCCAGGCCAGGATCAACCTAGAGAATCATGGAGGGAGTAAGACAGACAGGGTGGTTGGCTTTATCACCTCATGTTACGTCTGACCCTACGGGGCACCTGTCTGGGGCCTGGAGACTCTACCTGCATTGGCACGCCGCGTGGAGCCGGTGACTTCGGTACAGGCCGACTCCACATGGTTGTGGGCGCACAATGGACAGCTGCGGTATGGGTGCCGCCAGCCCTCCAGATAGGTGCACAGAAATCTTGTCATTACGGCCCTTTTAATTCTTCCTTGTATACCGCTTACACAGGCCATTTATAGCAGCACGCCCATAAATCATGGAGTTCACTAGTGACAGCCTGGCCAGCAGCAGCTTGCAAATCCACCCTTTACTTTAGCAACCCATACAGTTCCTTGAAAGAAGCAACTGGGATGCGTCCTGGTCGGTTTACTTTTTAAACACTATCATCTATTAATAATTCTGTCAAGATAATGCTGAAACACTTGTGTACGAGCACAATATAAATAAAATATCATATCATATCAATACTTTGAGTAATGTAGAAGGGAATTTGTGGTTTATTCACTTTGTTCAACTGCCTGCATTTTGTAGGTTACAGTGTTAAAGCATTTTGAATCATGAACATGCTTTTCACATTACTTTAGGACACATGTAGTATTATGTAAAATAAAAATGGTCTTAAACTAGGGCTGCATTTTGGATTCATTTTCTTAGGGTTTTAATCAGCTTTAATAGAAGCAGGGGAGTTGCAGCAGCATGGGCATTTCATACTTTGTTTTCTTTTCATAGCAGAAGCATATCAATTGCATTTAATGGCTTGGGGTTCTTAATGTCGAAGTTTTAGGAGAGCCTCCCAGCAAGCAGTTTGGCATTTGTGAGAAGGAAAATATTTTGCTGTTCTATATGAAGATGTGTTTAAGTCTTAAATTGCATGTGTTCATGTGCAGGAGCATACACGAAAGGCCACTGTACTTTGTTGTCTTAGAGAGCAAGGAATAGCTGGGCATGTGGTCTGAACTTTACTTTAACTCCTTTTCTGATCACCCACCCACCGTAAGCCATTATAATGGATGCCAGTAGAATCAGTGATGTATATATTTTCAGTGGCACAGATTGTACCGGTACCACTCAATAGGACTGCTGTATAGTCAGGCAAAGTAGCCTAATTTATCAGCAAAGCTGCTGTATGCATGTCAAAGTACAATGCCTATTATTCACAGCTGGGCTGATTGCATCATGCCCACATTTCTTAGCAGGACTGCTATATTTTGGGACAGCACCTGAATTTCTTAACAGAGCTGCTGTAATGACAAAGCACGAACATGTGTTGGCATTTACTGAAGTGAGGTAAAGTACTGAGCAAGAACAGTGTCTGAGCTCTTCCCACCGGTATCACTACAAAATATTGAATCCCATTACTGCAAGGTAGAAATCCTTGCATGGAAAACAACTAATTTCTCCCCAGGGCAGTTGGGTAGGGGTATTTAATATAGTGGGGGGATGTGGTGGGGATGGGAGAGGGCGGGGACGGGGTCATACCCCACATGAAAAATCTAGAAAAAGTAATGTTTTATATGCAATATTTATAACCTCACAGTAATACAATTGGTATTTTCATGTAGCTTCCTCTCACCATCCTCCTGAGCTGGTGTGATGCACACTGGTGAACAGTGTGAAAAGATGGCGCTGCCGTCATACTTCAATCCATCCTACTTGGGCTTGCACTTTAAAAACAAAATGCTTCTCCCATGTACGAATACAGAGTCCCACTGTTAAAAATCGAGCACATTTCAAAGCCTCATTATGAATCTCCTAACTCATGTAGGAAACAAAAGAGGCTGAGAATTTTTGACAAGCCAGTTATGTCGGGCAAGTCTCACATGGAACTGCCAGTGCCCTAACCCTATGTGCCTTTCCAAGTCAACAGCCTGTTGAGAAAGGTAGCTCAGTGGGTCAATAACCCTGCTGTAGAGATCATTGCGTAACATGTTGGTTCAAATCCTGTTGCTAGGCAAGTTAATGTGTCTGCATCAGAGGTATGTGCTTAAGATGCAGGTAACATTCAATTGTAACAGAGCTTACAGCTTTCGACTTATCAAAAAGGACTAAAAAATGTTCAGTGATTCAGAACACACACATCCGATGAGGGTTGGTATACTTGTAATGGCTCTGAACAAGCACACCCCATGATGGCTGAAAGACTTGTAATTACTCAAAACACACATCTAATCTGGGCTCTGATACTTGTAATGGTATACAGTGCTGGTAAAACATCTGCATTCAAGCAAGTGCTGCATCTGGTAAGACAAACCTCTCACTCTATAATTCCCAGTCAAATGGCCAAAAGAAGGTTTGCACACATCTAAAGAGGCACACTCAATGGTAAAGCTGCAGTAGATTTTTAAATGGAAAAGGGATTTTTAGCTTTTTGACCCATTTCAAACGACAGAAAGGAGAGGAAGAGCAACTCTGAACCTAAGCAATACAGGAGAAAAAAGTGGGGGGTGGAGGGACAGATAGAACAGAGAACGTATTAGACAATCCAAAACGGGAATTCGAGCAACAGGTAGAGAGACCAATGAGCTACATAAGAGAGCAACAAAGAAAGTGAGAAGGGAAACCAAGGTAAATAATAGGACGTGCACACACAATAGGAGGGAGTGATAGAAGCAGAGCAAAAGAGACATATAGGGAGAGTAAAATAAGAAAACACAGATCAAGTGCAGATGGGGAGAGCTTGAAATAGAAAATCCAGACTAGAGAGAGGCAGGCCAATAACTTAAGAGGCAGTGCAAGAAATATAATCAAAAGGAGTAGCAACCACAACAGAGAAAATGAAAAAACAGATATAGCCAGAGTAATGACACAAGAAAGAAAGAGGAGTTATATCAACCGATGCTCAAGATATAGGAGGGAAACAGCAATAATAGAATGCAGCGATGGGAGAGGCTGAGTGACAAGCGTAACAGACCTCAAACGGTGGCATAGCAAGACTTAAGGGTGAGAGGCAGAGCACCAGAAAGTGAGAGACGGGGGAAACAGAGTAGCAAAGGGAATGAGAGATTAAGCAAAAACATGGAGTAGCTGTCAAGCAGGTAGTGCCAGGCAGCAACAGTAGAGCCAAGAGGCAGAGAAGTGATGCTGGTAGAGCGAGGGGCTTGATTTATGATTTAACTAGCTAGCATTTTTTAGTAGTTCTTAACAGACTTTTAGTGTCCAAGTATAATGAAGATGAAGCTGGGCAGTACGCATTGACAAGTATTTTTACGCTAGTGTTTTCAAACACAGTTTTAATTTTGCACACAAATTGGATAGTTGTCAGACACTTTTTTACTCTCTTGCAAAGGTAGAAACTACTTTTTTACTCTCTTGGATTTCGATTTACTCTCCAATTGAAACAATTTGGAGTAAAATATTCTGATGTAATAATCCTATCTGGTGCACTGGGTGCCACCATCTTGAAGGATCTGCGCATGCACGGAAAGTCAGGGCTTCATTTGGGAGAATACGCAGTGTATAGAACACTGCAATTGTTCGGTGGAAACAAAGCTAGCCTCATCCCTATTTTAGAGGCTTCTGGGGAGATGGACAACGTATCTCAACCCCGTTCCATATGGTGGGTGACGCTCCTATTCCCCAGCACTGTTTTTCTTCTGCAATCTACTTGGCTACCATTCCTTGCTCGCCTTTCCTTTTTCTGTTGCCTTGTCCTTCCCTTTTTTTGGCTCCTGCCATCCACATGCCTGAAGCTCTGTCCCTTCCTTTCGTGGCTTTTCTTTTCCCCGTTTGCTCTTACTCCGGTTTTCTCTTCCCTTGGATCCTGGCTTTCTCGTACATCCATCTGTCGCCTGGATCCGCCTGTAGAAGACCAAGCCGTCTATCACAGTGGTAACACTGTCCCTACTACACGTTAATGGTAGGCGGCATTACACTATCGTGGGGAAGGGAGCGTATTACCGCCAATCCTTGGCATTCCATTGCTGGGGCTTGTCCGCGTTTTGCCCAACCTGGCTAGTAACGCCCGCCACACGACCCCTCACCCTGACAGGACCACCACAGGGACGCGCTTAAAGCTAGACGCGCTGCTTGACACCTCATCGCTAGCCAGTCAGATTCTAGTGACAACCTTTGGTTTTAGGGAAGTCACGGCTAGAGTGGAGGGAGACCCTTTGAAGACGAGAAAGGGACGGCCCTTAGTTGAGCATAATAAAATACATATTAAAAACTCTTGAACTGTCTTTGGGAATGTGTGCGTTCTCAGGTCCCTCCTGTTGTGTGTTTTTGTCATTCAATGCTGAACAGTGCTTTCTGTGATCTTTCCCGCGAAGACCTGAACACTTCTGTCTGTTTATTCCGGTATGTCCTGCTGTATATGTATTACAACCTGTAATATGTGCAGAGGCGCTCATTGTTAACGCCTCAGCTGTGTTTCCTCTATCTTGCCCAGTTGGATGCACTGCTAAGGAATGGCCCTCTACGGTAGAAGAGCAAATGTGTTTGCCCTGCTTGGCACATGTCCTTCAGTCAGCAGTGCGCCAGCCCCAAAACTTGTTGGGTCGGAGTTTCATGAAAGTTCCTCAGTACATTGTCAGCAATGTGTTTCTGCCCATCGTCATAAGTGCCCATCGTCATAAGAAGGCTTAAATCGGCTTGAATCTCGAAGCAATAGGGGCAAGGGCAAGATGGTACCAAAATGAGTAATGTCAACATAAAAATCATAGCAGGCCATAAGGCAAGGTTTTGATAGGCCATTTGCAACGCGCTGCAGGGGCCTGGCAGATGCTCTCCGAGGGTTTCATCACATCGTACTTTAATAGTCCTGCAACCTCACTGCACAGAGGGTGAAATGGGGACCAACGTCGCGCAGTACCTGTGCTATAGTTTTGCAGAGCGCGTTGCTCTGGATAAACGGTGACGGCTCCACAGACGAAAGCTTACCTTGGTGACACAATAGCAAGAAAAATATCGATAATCTGAGATAAAAGACAATCCAGCAGACGTCACTGTTCCATGTAACTGCTAACATTAATCTATATAATAGATATTCGGCTAATAATATTCTAGAACTGGAGTTAGTTTATATAACTGCACCAGTCCTAAAATATGTGGGGGAGGGCGTTTAGTGCCTTTAAAAAAATATACAGTCACCCTCGATGTTTGTTTCCCCAGCGATTATATCACATACAACCCTCAGAAGCCTGCAAACAGGTTCAGCTTCATGCGCTTCTTCTTCTTACTGATAAGATTTGTATCCAGCAGCAGTGATTTTGGCTACGGAGGCTTGATCCTCATTACTCCATCTTCTCGGGTGAGGATATAGTCGTGGGTTTGGATTCTTCTTGGTCTATGTGGTCTTGTCACAGTAGGGCTGGTTTCACAGGGTCTTCGCAGTGATGGGCCGCGGGTAGCTTCATGCATCCAACTCTTTGGGTTTTATACTAAGCCCCTGTGGCGCATGCGCGCACTGAGCAGCCACTCCTCCAGCAGGGAAGCTCCTTCCTGCTGTGCTATTGCTCTGCCCTCTCAAGAGCACCTTTGCAAGTGATCGTTATTCATGGCCACCGCCAAGGGCTCTCTTTAGGAGCACCTCATCAAAAATCAATCCCTCAGAGTTCAGAGAACTAGCCGTCACGCAGCACCTTGCATCAGCATTCCCAATATAACATGCACATGTCATGACATCCGTGCACATTTCTGAAACACATATTCGGTTCAAGGATGCAAAAACCTCTTCAAGCACACATTGAATATCACTATTTCCCCTGGTCTGTATTATGTTGATATTGATAAATTCAAATAATGCAACGTTGGTGAATTCATGAAAAAAAGGGAAAATACTAGGATTCTTTAACGTATTTTGTGCTAAAACGATTTCTATTCATACACCCAGTGTACATGAAAGGAACATAGGAAGTTAGATTGTGCAAGGTGTTGTGTTGAAAGGGACATCTGAAAACTGAAATGATAAAAAAAGGAGTACACCACCACATGCAAACCTTATTCATACAGAGTGGATTAAAAAGGCATGTGTCAACTAGTTTGAAAACAAGAGGTCGCAAACGTTGGCTTGTACAATTTCTGGGCAATTTCAGTCGAAAAACAGGCATAATTTATATAAACAACTGCGAATTGGTTTGGTGCAGAGTCTAGCCATGTGAGTCCGTTGTCACCTAGGGCTCTGTTGACGAGTCAGCCGTGCAGACGGAGGTTGGAGAATCCGTTGACTAGGAGTCTACAGACTTCTTGGTTGGCTTTGAATGAGGGTTTGGGTTTTAATGCATTGAGAGACCCGAATGCTTCACTTTGGCTGAATCCGAGTGTTACTTATGAAGGGAAAGTTTTGTTCTGGCATGAATGGTTCCTTGCTGGGGTTCAGTGGATTGGGGACCTTTTTAATGGTATGACTTGGATGACTGCTAGGGAGGTCAGGTTGAAGTTTGATATTCCTACCTTTTGTCTGGCAGACTATCGGAAGATCCGGAGAGCATTGGGTGATGTAAATATGGAGAAAGGGATCAATTTGGATTTGCTTGGTTGGATACCGGGGGTGTGTGTTTGTGGCTTAGTCAGCTATGTTTATAAACAAATTGTGTCTAACTTCAAGATGAATGATGCTGTTAGACAGTATTGGAACCGAAGGATTGGTGAGGACATTGCGGAGGATCATTGGTCTCGAATTTGTGAGAATGTGAAACTGTGTTCTTTGAGTCTGGTTGAAAGATTGCGGCAGATCAAAATTCTGCATAGGACTTATTGGACACCGGGGAGACTGTTGGAAAGAGGAATGAGTGATAACTCGGACTGTTGGGCGTGTGTACATGAGGTTGGCACCTTTGAACATATGCTGCGGGTGTGTCCAAGAGTGAGGGGTATGTGGTGCGAATTTGATCAGATTTGTGAGAGGGTTCTCGAAGAGAGAGTTCACATGGATTTTAAGACCATTGTGCTGGGCAGTACTGATGTGCTGGAAGACTTGAGTACCTCCCAGAGAAAGTGGATCTTTCGGGGAGCAATGGTGGGAAAGAAACGGATATTGAGGCACTGGAAAACCTCTACTTCTATTACAATTGAAATGTGGATTGCTGAGATGTGTATTTTGGCTGATATCGAAAAGGTTTTGTACCTAAGGGAGAAGAAAAGTGCATTGTTCAACAAGATATGGGGTAAATTTCTTTTAATGTATTAGGCCTGATTTTAGATCAGATGTGACTCTGTGGGTGGGGTTTGTATATAGTTTGGTATGCAGTTTAAAGATTATGTATATTGTTCTTTTGTTATTTGTTTTGTTTTTCTTACTACTGTAATTTTGAAAATTAAAATAAAATTTCAACAAAAAAAAAAGAAACGTTTCAAAGCGTTTGTCTAAAGTTTGACCTGGTTGAATCACATCAATGCGAAAAAATAAAAAAAAATAAACAACTATATCCCCCATATTTTAAATGAACAATGCTCCTTACGAAGGGGGCGGGGGACCCATGTTTGCTCCAGAGGATGCAGGCATGGAGTGCAGGAGCGATGACCAAGATACAGTGCGGAAAGGGGGGAGTGAGGTGGGGCAGGGAAGAATCGTATGGAGACTTGGATGGGGGGATACATCCCCCATGGAGATCAATAGCAGGACTTTGATGTGGAGGGGGGTTTCAGAGGAGAAATCTAACAATGGCTATAGAAACCCACACATTGGAGGCCTCTACAAGGTGGTCTAATAAAGGCTATGTTTTTTGGAAGCAGCATTCAACCGGTGGGCTAAATATAAAGAGGGCGTAATATGCCCCTATGGAGATGGATCCAAGATGTCTAGGCTCTCATCCAACCACTGCAATATACAATCTTCGGGTTTATCCCAAAAAGTTGTTACACTCTTCTTGGGGTCTCGGGGAAGTGCATGGAGTCTCTGGGATTTCCGGCCCTTCCAGTAACTCTGCCCACACCTCAATGTGATTGGCTACAAACAGGCCGATAGTAGCCAATCACATCGAGGTATGGGCAGGTGAACGTAAATCTTGCTCAGATTGGAGTAATTTGATGTTGATGTTGATTTTTTAAATATGTGGGCAGCGCGAGTGGGCGTAGTCTTGGAGGAAAGGGGCGGGGCATCCATGATATTCTTTAACAAATGCAGGTAGGTATGAACTACATTAGCACTAAATCCATACTCCAGATCCGTCAATACTCTCTCACCCCTAGCACATGCATGACCAGATCCGCAGGCAGTGCAGTTGTCACTCCCACACAGTATGGTGCAAACTAAGGGTTTTCATCTGTGACCTTTGTCCACCATGAAACTCTCCCGAGCCACAGGATGTGAGCTTAAGTTTCCATCCTTCATGCTGAGGCAAACTATTCTTTCAGGCTTTCAGCAAAATGAAAGTCGTTTATCACAAACCTTTCAGTCTGGCTATAATACCCACACTGACTCTTTTCTAGCTATGCCTACTCCGTTTTAGGACATCGTTTTTTACTGGTCTACATTTTATTGTTATCATTTTGTTTTCCGCTCCACTTTCTGACAAGCTTCTATTTTTTTCTGCGCAGAGAGCTAGATATGTTGCGACTCTGCCGCTTCATCACCCTCCTCCCCTGATGTTTTTAATCCCTGCGTTTCTTCTTCCCATTCCGAGCGGTTGCAAAAAGGCCAGAAGGCACAACACGCCATGTGTTGGGATGAGATAATGTCGCACAATAAAGCCAGTGACGCTGAAGACGGATGCGCGGCTTTATCGGATTCCCACAGCCTCTGCGCACCTGGTGGGCGTGTTTGGAGGTTGGGGGGAGGGCGCGAGGGAAACGCTGCCGCGAGCGGCATTACCGCCACAGTGGGGCATTCGCCTTGTTTGTGAGGCCTCGTTTCTACAGATGGGTTTCCAAGAGAACGTGTAGGCTTACTGAATGTTAAAAGGGGAATTATTGCCAAATTGCCATTTACTGTCCACAAGTCTTGACTTAAAGCAGTCCCTTGTAACAAACATTACGTTCCTATGTAGAAAGGAAAAAGTTAAACGAACATTGACTTTACAAAAGTGAATGACAGCTTTTGTACACATTTAAAATTAAAAATTCTCAGCAAAGTACCACTTGCAGATGTGTATCATCTGCCTAACCTAAAAAAATAATAAAATAAAATAAAATTAAAAAAAAGACTTCCATCGGCTTTACGTAGGGTTACATGGACACCACAGGACGCGACCGCGACATCACAGGATAAGGACCACTACGAATGCAGGCATCAGCGAAAAAATAAATATATATATATATATATATATATATATTAAAACAAGGGGAAAAGTAATTGCACTTCTCCACATAAGGACAGCACTCTTCGCCGTTAGGACGCCAGTATGGATCTCCAAGAAATAAATCAATTCACCATTCGCCAAAGGTTCTTATGCCATATCCAGTTTTATTCAAGGCATTACACTCACACATATACATATATATACATAGCACCTATTGTCAAGTTTCAATAATGTAGATGTTGCTCCTAGTAACTTCTATTCAGGGATTACAGGATTGGTGGGTGAATGCCTACCTGGGTTGCCCACATTGCCAACGCAGGTTATCCTGAAGGGTTGGGAGGGGGACAGGCTTGCACTGTTGGCTGGAGCTGATGATCGCCCCCAACATGTGCTGTCACAGCCTATTTATATTCTATTTTATTCTGGTGAAGCGTCAATGTTACAAGCAGTTAACTCTTCTTCAGATCCGAAACCACACTTGAGGACTGCTGTGAGAATGAGCTGCCTCCTGTCCCCCCATGCACCATCCAATCGCTCCCCTGACATGCAAGTAGTAACCCCAATACACGATTTCAATTGCCTAAAAATGTATGCATATGAATGCAGGTGCTAACCATAAAAACTACATTACATTCCCTATTCTGTAGAGATTTAGGGCCTGATTCATGGAAGTGTTTTATAATGGTGCAATCCCATAGGAAAACCTTCCATGAATCATACCCTTGGTTTTCTGAAAGCATTCTGGCCTTTTGGCAGTATGCCCTCGGATTAATAAAACTCTGAAAGGAACATGTGCTTGAAGAGGGCACAGATTTTAGGCGGCTAACTGGTGCTTTGCATGTGCTTTCAAAATAAAACTGCCCTTTTGCACTTCTTAACACATTAAGAATGCGTTGTCCAAAAGAATGGTATATTAAATAGGCCATCACCCGCTTTCAATGCTCTACCTTAAGAAAAAGTGATCTGCAGTGCTTATGGGGCCGCTGAGAGGTTTTTTTTTGTCTCTCCAGAGTTGCAGCAAGAGGTTGAGATGTGACACATTGCCTCACAGGACAAACAAAGAGGGAGCTCAGCTTCCAGGTAGAACAGCTGCATTTGAAAAAGATATTCAAGAACACCGGCAAGCTTCCCCATCATGCATGCTGATGCGTGGGCCGCCCGTGTGCTCAGAGTGCACTGCAGCAAGTTTAGCTACTCTGAGCACACATCCCATGCTGCAGCCTGCAGGAAGAGGGAGTCAATGGCACCCTCTGCGCGGCACCCTATTAGCGCATGGCCAAGTGCAGCCGCACATGCTGCACAGGCCTAGCGCCAGCCCTGCTCCCAGGGCACAACCACCCATGCTTTGGTTCTACTTTGTGAGTAGCTAAGAACACAACACAATCTTGAAATTCTGGAAGAGTGACACCAGCCCCTCTGTTGATGATTGGCTGCTGGGTTTGTCGCTCCTTTCTAGTAGAGGGAGAGAGAGAGGCTTTCAATGCGAAATAACATGACAGATGAAATGATATTTGGAGTGCTTTTAATCATCTGTATGCCTTACTGCGCTATTGCCTTAGCTTTTTTTGTCCGTTCTCTTTCCTGTGCATTTGTTTTGTTGATCTAATGTTCTAATGTATATGGCTGTACCCATTTGCTTGAGATGTTTGTAATTTACGTTGTTGCTTCCTTTGTGTTCCTTTAAAATAATACACATTATTTTAAAAAAGGAATACAATCACTTCATTGGAAATTCAGAAGAACCCGCTTTAGCCCTCACTATCCGCTAGAGCTTTACATCCACACGCATTCCGATAAACAACAAGCCTTTCCAGTGTGGAACCTGTCTGGGTGAAATTTGGTTACCCTTCTGAAATTTCCGTTCTAGAAGCCTACTGGTCACCAATCTCCTTTTTCTTAGCACATCTCTTACAGTTACCATAGTCTTGAAGACATCCACACCATCAGCCATGCCGGCGTTCACTCTAAATAAGTCCTTAAGCATTGTTTTCAGGATCGTGACATTGGATTCATCATGCAACATACCCACATTCAGGTTTCATCTACAGTATGTTCTCCTATGCTCGTTTCACCATCACATTGGTATTATCCGAAATACCCCAAAAGATTTTCCTGCCCTTTGGTCCACCATGCAAAAACGTGAGAACTCGTAGTCAGGAGCGCTCTAGCGTGTGATGCGGCAGACAACCTCAGTACCTTTAGCAGGTCCTGAAAAAACTGGGGAGCGCGGTTCACAGCCCTTTAAAACGAGAGTCTCGCGTGACGATGGGCCAGCTTAATCATAAAGTTTCAGTGTCGTGTAAAGATATGGGCTGATCCATACTGGAGGGCTCAGTGATGGCTATTTGTCAGGGAGAGAGGTTGCGGAAGAGACCATTCTTTGCTCCAACTACACTCACAGGGCAGGGCAACTCCTGCTGTGGTAATCCAGTGCAATTACCTTACTCTAGTCGATCATACGATCCTACTGGAAGTGGCTGTACCACCACATTTTTGGTGCTATTCAAAATTCCTCAATAAAATATTAACTATGCATAAACATTTGTAAAATTGAATCCTGCCTGTACTAAAAACCTGCTCCCAAAACTCCAACCCTAGCCTAAACTATCGGTATTAATAACTCAATTATGTTTTCATGAACTGCTAATGGCCTAAGAGAAAATATCTTGCTTGCTAGTAATGTGCAGCACTACATGTCCTACTCCTTGCTGGCATAGTCCTACAAACAGTGAGAGTGAGCCAGAGACAGGCCACTCTATTATCAACCACTTGCAGCAAAAACAAAATCTCAACTGATCCTTCTCCTAAAAAGGGGGTAGGAGAGGAAAAAGTGTGTCTCTTTATTGTCTCGCTTTTTATGGGTCTCAATGGCCTGCTCCTTATCGTGCTGTCCTGTTCTGTGCAGACAACAATACTATAGAGTGACTGGAAACTGGGAAGGAGGAGCTTACCTGGCCAATAATGACCTGCTAGCCTTGAGATGATAGGCCCGAGCAAAGCAAGGGCCTTCACCAAAAGTGTAGGGCCATTACACGATGGGTAAAACCACAACAGTGGGCATTAAGACTTACCAATCCACCATCATGTGCAGGTTCATAATAGCCTTTTGGGCAAAAAAATGGTTTCATTTGAAGACAGGGCATGTGCAGTCATGCACCCTTTCATCAAAAAGTGAAAGGGGTGCTGAGAAGTGAATCCCTTTTCACTTTTCATGACTTGCGAGCGAGCAGACATGGCAGAGTCAGAGGCCTGTGTATGATGGTAGGCCAAGGGTTAAGTGATCAGGGCGTGAGCAATCAGGTGCAAGGAGGGGCGAAAAGTGGCAGCAGTGAGGAGAACCATAGAGGGAAGAGTGGGTGCAGGCAGTCGGCAAGCGCAGGAGAAACAAGCATGCAGGTGGAGGTGGTGCCTAAAGAGCAACAGCAATCACATTTTGCTAAAGGAGTCAGACTCAGTACTGCCTTAGGAGGAATCACCAAAATAGGGGGGCAATATGCAAATGTTTGAAAGATGACTATTTATTTAATTGTAATTTTTAGTTTGAAATATAAAAAACAAACATTTCATTACATATATCCACAATTTAACAGTTCATCATGTCAAATCTACTGATATCTCTGTCCGGTGCATCACTTCAGGTACAACAGAATCCATAAAATAAATTACTGCACAAGTCAGTCTCGTGTTTGTTCCAGTAATTGGGTAGCTCCACCAGTCTTCCAAGTTGTTATTTTTTGGCTCAAAACTCGCAAGGTGTAGGGACCTTTGAGCACTAATGGCTGTACACTCCGTTATCAGATGTTTCACTGATTGGACATCGCTTTTGCAGTGTCTACATCGATTGTCTGATGTTTCCGATGTCATGTTTCAGCATCAATTTAGCTTTGGTCTTATAGAGATTGAAACGCAATCTCATGAATTGGTTTCGATGGTATCGTGATGGAAATTTACACAAGTATTTGGGGGTCTTGTCCAACCCATGTACCGAGGTTCCAAAGTCCTGTGTAGATTGTAGCTTCCTTCGTTTTTCATTATTCTGAATCCAAATCCAGCGTCTCAGTTTTATTTTGGCCCTTTGCAGCATTTTGAATACTAGCTCATCCGTTAGGTCTGCATTTCTCATTACCACGTGGAGTTTTTGTTTCCATTTGCTTATAAGGTCAGACGTGTGAGCATTAGGTCTTTTTTGTAGGATTTCATATGGTCCTGCTATTTGGACCATTTTCATTTTACGCCAAGCTGCAATTTACTTCCACAGGACAGTGCCATATAATGATTCTATGCCCAATTCATGTCGAAAAACTGATATGGAGAGATTCTGAGGCAAACGCAGGACTTTATGCCAGAACTTTCCCTCGAGTTTGGACCAGATGTCGGCTGATATGTCCCATCCTGCTTCGCTGCCGAAAGTTATAGCCGGTACTACTTTTTGCAAGTAGAAGGTAAGTAGTGGTTTTGGTGTGAATTTGCCGTAGGCAGCATGGCGTTTAAGACCTTTTAAGGCAAACATTGTCATTCTGGTAGGTAGATCTTGAGTCCAATTCCATTCACGTATAGAAACGTTGAATTAGACACCTAGATAGCGGATGGAGTTTATTGCTTCTAGTTTTTCATGTTTTAGATACCAGTTGAAGATTTATTTTCTCGGCTTTTTTTCCACTATCAATTGACATGATCTTTGATTTCTTTATGTTAATTATTAGATCATTTTTGTCACAATACTTTTGTAATGCATCTAGGGATCGTTGCAGCCCGATTTGTGTTTTATCCAGCAGGACAATATCATCAGCATATGTGTCATGAAGCCTACCCCCGTGGACCCAGACCAAGTCCAGCAAACTCAGAAGCAGGCATCAAGTTACCCCAAGCAAGCCCAACAACCCCTGCTAGGGGTTATTTGGGTGCAGTCCTGGCGCCTATGGCGCCAGACTCATATGGAGAGTCAGTTCTGGCGCCATAGGCGCCAGACTCATAGATTAAAACTTACCTGATGCAGACCATGCTGCAAACTTACCCGATGCAGACCATGCTGCAAGAGCTCCAAGCCAAAAGAGGCTTGGAAGGGACTATTTTACCTAGGGACTATTTTTTTACTCGGGTGGAGCTGGGGAGGAATACTTACCTGGGACTACTTTGGAGGCTATTTAAACCACGCCCGAAGAGCAGCACACGCTTCGCGTTATTCTGCATTCAGCAGCGTAACGCTCACCGTGCCTGCAAGTCTGCATCCAGTCTTCTGCCACGCCCGCCTCGAGTTTGGAGCTCCTAGAAAAAGGGAGAAAGAAGGAGAAAAGGTTAGAACAAGAGCAATACCTTTGATCCTTACCTGAATTCCCGATTCATCGCGCCTTCGAGCTGGAAGAAAGAAGTTATTTTATGCGCGTCGCCTCTCCTGCTGCAGCGCCGCGCTGAACTCACCGGCCTTCGCAGCATCTTCACATTTCACCGCATCCTCCTGCATGTTCCCGCCGCACTCCGGCACCTAAGGAGAAGACAAGAACAGCAAGGTGAGCCAAGGGAATACACAGAGGAATACCCCCCATAGACTTACCTGATTTTACCACCGGGGGTACTATTCTTCACGGGTCGGTGCAGCTTCCACTGCATCCTAGCCGAACCCCGGCCCCTAAGGGGAAACAAAAGGACAGCAAGGTGAAACAAGGGACTAACAAGGGGAACCCTCCTCACCACAAAAGTCTTACAAATTTTACCGCCGGAGGCATAATTCCCCGAGACTTCATACTTTCTCTCAGCGCTTGAATAAGGGAGAAAGCAACAGGTTACATATGGACATTATTTTATCGAACTGTGTTGGGTAATACAAATCCTTACCAGAACATTACCGGTTGCCACGAGGAACTCTTCAGTAAGGTCAAACTGCAACCTCCAAGGAATCGGACAAGAGTGAAAGTCAGGCATTTGAACTCTTACGAACTACATACTTACGGCGTCTTGCCGGGAATATCGGAAGTCAATATTGTCCTGGAACACACCAATTCCTTCGAGCCAGTGAAGCAACTGGTTATCTACGTGCCCCTGCGTTCAATGCAGGATGGAGAGCTAATCTTTTCAAATCATCAGGTGAGACTATAAGAGGGGATAGCCAAGGTGATCAGTGGGAGAACAACTGGGTGGGGGGATTTACGCTCAACTCCACGGGTGGTTAATTCCCTTTCTCCACTTGCAGAAGAATATTCCTACGGGCCAAGCAAACGAAGCTAGGTGGGCCAGTCCAGTCCGTCATCTCGGCCCTACGCATCACATTGGTGGAGATCGCAGCAGTCCAGTCCAGACCGACGCCTCTGTGGGAGCCAGGTGAGCGTAACAATATGTAACCCAAGAGACGCGATTGCTGTTTATCTTCGGTGGAAAAGTCCTCGGTTGAGATAGTGCAAGCGGGAGATCTGATATGAAAAGTTTGAATAGCAATGCTGCTAATGGGCAGCCTTGTTTGACTCCCCTCTTTGTGTAGATCACATCAGAAAGTTGGCCATTATAGGGTGCATTCATTCGGAAGGACACATCCATGAAAGTAGTTTTCCCCATAGTTTGATGATTGATGGTGTCAAAAGCCTGTTTCAGGCCTATAAAGGCAAGAAACACATTTTTCTTGTTCTTCATCGCTTCAAGTTTGATGGTATTTGGGATTATCAGATTTAGCTCTAGTCTACACAGACTCCTTTGGTAAAGCCTGTTTGGCACTTGTCAATCACCTTTGCATGCTCGACCCAATCCGCTAATTTCTTTTGGAGGAAGGCTGCAAACACTTTCCCTATGGTGTCGAGGAGCGTTATTGGGCGATAGTTCGTAAGATCATTATGGTTGCCACTCTTGAATTTGGTACGACTATTGCCGTTCTCCAAGATTCGGGTAAGGTCTTGGACGCTGCGATCCTTTCAAACAATGTGGCGATAAACTTTGCCCATAGCGTGCTGTTTGTTTTTAGCATTGTGTTGGAAATGCCGTCTGGGCCGGCCGCTCTGGAGTTATTTAGTTTTTGGATTGCACGTTCTATATCCTCATGAGTTTCTGCAACATGCCATTCACTGAACCCTTTGGAGTCGGGTGTCGGGCTCCTGGCCTTCTGTATGTCGAATAAGGCTGTGTAGTATGAGACCCATCTCGCGTCGTTGACAGTTTGCCATGTCGTAGGCTGCTTTTATTTTGCCTGTGTTGATAATTTCCCATATCGCTCTGGTGTCTTTGCGTGTGATTATCTGAAGCATCCTTTCTGCTTGTTCCTGGGTTTGTGTGATGTTGAAAGCTTTGAGCCAGTTGCGGTATTGTTGGCGGCGTTTTTTTCATTTGAATTACACAGTTCTTCTGTTTGGATCTTTTTAGTTTCCTCAAGTCCATACGCAACAATTTCTTTTCTTGGCATAAGATTGCACTGAAAGAATGTCTGTTAGATGTTTGTTGGTTCATGTAGCTGGTGTTCCCGGCTCTGAACTGTTTCATCAACGGGCTGTAATTTATATTACCTTCTGAGGCAGAGGATGACACATTTTTCAGTAAAGTGGTTCAATTGCTTAGCATTAATTCTCAACCTCGTTCCAGAGTAATTGGTTGTTATAGCTCCCATATATTTTGCATCGGAGCTCGGCTGCGTCTTCTCGTGCCAAGTCATCAGTAGTGTGTCGTGGTCACTTCTTGTGGTTTTTGCTATTGACAAGCTTGTGATTTTACTGTTTAAATTTCTTGACGCCCAAATGTAATCAAGGGTCTTTGAGCTTGTGCCCCGATGCCAAGTTGTTGAAGCTGGAATATCTCCGAAGGTGCATTCGTTCAACATCGAGCAATCGCTGATCGTCATCTCCCTCGACCATCGTTCGCCTCTATTGCGTCATTGGCCTTCGAAATACTCATTGTGTGGGTGTTCTTCAGTTCATTAAACCATGAATAATTCAGGATTATCAAAGGCAATTAGGCATTCGTCAATTGTTGTAGTAACCGATGTATCCGGGTGTTTTACTGAATCATCGCTGGATTCCAATAGAAGTTCACTATTAACAGATGACGCCCGGGGCCGTCGATGGTCTCTGGCAGTTGCGCAGTGGTTGCTTGGGTGAACATATTGGGGTTCACGGCTTTTAGGATGGTCCACTTTAAGTTGTTTTTTATCATCGTTATTAGTCCTGCGTACGAGTGACCAAACGTGTTCTTGCCCGCTGCGTTGAATAGGACTGTGTATGCTTCACATGCTGGTTTCTCCCGCATCCAAGTTTCTTGCAGGCATAATATCGAGCATTGATCTAATTTCGGCCATTTTCTTCGAATAAATGGGCAAAGCCTCTTGTGTTCCATGACACCAGGTAGTAGGTGGAGATCTTATCGCTGATCGTATCCTAGCGTATCTTCGTTTTTATGAACTTGTGATATCCATCGTGAGCTGTTTGTGCCGTTGATGCGGACACTAGATTGGCTCTCAACTGGTCCCATAGTTAAACCTGTTTTTGTTCATTGCTCTGTTGGCCCTGCGGGTTTGATTGCTGAAAATTTCGGTAGTTTGAGCCTTCTAGATGCTGTACGTCAAAGCCAAATAGCATCAAGTCCTCTTTAGCGTCGAATAGTTGTTTTGCAATAAGTTTCAACTTGAGGTGCAGAGTGACCCAGTCATATCACTCCTCGGACATGTATTCAACAACTGCGATGTCATCGGATTCTATTGTGCGTAGCATCGGTATACTGTGTAGTAGTTGGATGATGTTACCGCGATTTAAGTTCACTTCATTTTTTTCATTTAAAATGTTCTCGACTTGTAATTTCCAGATGTTGGAAGAGTGCTGTAAAGTATCTTTATTTTGACGTGAGCATTTAGAGTTTTGTGCCATTGTCCGTTTCGGATTTAAATTTAGAGACCAAGTTTGATCTTTGGTTGTTGTATTGCCTTTTGGGCGAATAACATTAGCATTCGGTTTATTTGTTACCGATGATACGTGTACTCTGTCATTTCAATTTATTGGTGTCTCACTTTTTGGGATTGTATTTCATGTCATCCTTTCAGATTTCGCTTGTATTGACTGTGGTACGATGTTTGCACGAGGTGAGCTGACTTCATCTATCATGATGGAGTCCTCGTCACAGACTTCAGCAGAATATGTTGAGAGGTCACACAGATCCATCGAGGAGTCGTCATCTACATCTTCTGCCTCATTTTGCTCTTCTCTCGATCTTTTTGTAGTCTTGGGAACCACCGAAGGGAATTTTGTGGCATTAAGTTGTTCAATCACTTTTTTTCTGCTTGATTGAAAATGCTAGTTGGAGGGTGGGTCCAAATGTTCCTTATGAACTTTTTTGCTTCGTTTGGACGTGGTCTCTTTGCTGCCGGTTCACGCCTGACTTTTGAAGACGTGGCCTTTAGTTTAGCTCCTGATTTTGGGATGGATCTTTCTGGGGCTTTTATCGTTTTAGCTGCTCCTTGGAATATTCCACACAATAGTTTGGTGGTCACATTTTGCAAGTCCAAGATTGGAGACGTTTCAGCGTTTCTCTTGTTTGATTTTGTTGTGTCACTTGGAATGACTTGATCAAAGTCATCCCTCAATTAAACACTCATTGTCTGTCATCAGAACTTTTTCTGTGGTCTCCGTATTGGCACATTGTTGCTGTGTTCTCTCTGATGTGTTGGTGATAGTCTTTAATTCTGCTTCCTTCGTTATCGCTATGTGAGATTCAGTAGAACCTTTCTCTGTTTGCATGGTCCGTTTCTCGGGGATGAGGGGCTCTTTGCCGCTGGCATTTGCCCCATGTTTGATGGTGGTGTGCTTCATCGTTGGCCTCTTTTCTACAGGTCTATTTGTCGAACTGGCCATTTGGTCAGACTTGATTGTCATGTTGTGCCGCATCTATTTTGTGCATTCTATGACTGCCTCCATAAGGTCGACTTTATCCTGTGTTTCCTGCCTGGCTATGTCACTTAATCGTACTTGCCAACACCTTGAAGTGTCAGCCTCAAGCTCTAGTCTCTGCGTAATATTTTGCGATAGCGTTTCCATCGCACTCAGCCTGTTATTTAAAGTTGTCAACATCGAAGTATGATCAATTAATGAGTTGTGTATTGACTCGTACAGCTTCATGAATGGAAGCATTGCGTTTGATGTTGCAGCAAGGACGTTGTTATGGATTTGTAATCCAGCGGCTGTGGATAGATGAGCCTGGTTCTTAGATTCCGGGTCCGAGTCACTGTCTTGTGACAGGGAGACGTTGGCGATTTTCACGCTCACTTTAGGGGTGTCGTTTAGTTTGCTGTTTGAGTTTATTGTTCTTTTCTCGCCAATGAAATTTATATTTCGAGCAGGTGTTATTCCTTGTGGCGTGCTTATCTTTGATGACCAGTTGTCCTTTTCTAGTTGATTTTCAGGCCTGGACGTGTCACAGACTTTTGCATGTTTATGGGTGAAGCTCTCTAAGCGTTCTCGCATTGTCAAATAGTCGGCTTTTAATCTTTCGGTAAGTCGTGCTTCTCTTGTCGCTAAATCTGATGCGGACAGGCTTTTTGACTTAGTCGGGGTATGAGGTGTCTTGTCAATTACTTTGGCGAGACGAGTTCCATTTTGGACTGGAGCACCCGTGGTTGTATCGTACTTTGCAATCTTTTTTGCAGGGGTGTCCTTGATCCTCGCTAGGTCGGCGTGAGGCCGTTTTATGGGTCTTGCATCGGCCAATGGTTCCACATTGTTTTTCCAGTTAGTTGGGGTCGAGGAGATATTGCCCTTTCTTTCTATGTTTTTCTGTGGCATTAAAGATGACACATTTGAACTTAGTCAGCTGGAAATTAAGAGGGCAACCGGCTCGACCATTGGGCCCGCTGCTAATGGGCCATCTGTTCTGTTAGCCTCTTTCAGTCCAACGGACTGATTCTGCAATTGAATACGGCCGTGGGCCACCTTCGTTATTCAAGGCGTGCAGGAGGCATTGTTGTCTTCAACAAAGGCAGCGCGTTGCACAGCTGCGGCGCCTGCCTCGCCGACCTCACCCATCAGGTGCGCCGACAACAACTCTGAATCCGTGATCTCGAAGGGAGAGTCTTGCGGCAAGTCGCTGGCATCTACATACACCGATGGCGAAGGTAAGATTGACACAGTGGACGTGTTCCTCATCTCGAGTAAGTCGCATGATAGGACAGCGTGAGTCGCGCTCGAGCTTGCTGGAATTCGAATTTCCTGTGTCTCGAAATCTAATGTAACATGTGCAGTATGTAATTCAAAGTTATCGCCCTTGTTTAATATCGCTGAGGTCAAACATGATAGCAAAGGAATTGCAAATAGTGTTGTCAGAGACCAGAGGTATTTCAAGCATTAGGGAATCGCTTACCTCTGACTCTCTGCCATGTTTCAGTTTCCTGCGGTGCTGTAGGGATTTGTGCCGTGTCTGTAGACCAGGCGGCACAAGTTGATTCTGCGAGACGGGAGCAACCGAAGTGCCACGTGTCATTCTGCCGGTGCGGAAGCCGGGACGGACTGGGGCAGACTGAACTCACTGCCGAACTCCGCGCCGTGCTCCGCGCCCGGCAGGGTTTTTTAAAAGGTAGTCCTTTATAATTAAAGGCACAGCGCCCGAATTGGAGGCTCCACACAATGTTCAAACATTCGCTGCAGCTCCTCTCACAAACACAGACTGGGGCAGACTGAACTCACTGCCGAACTCCGAACTCTTTATTAGCAGCTGGGCAGCCAATCACGTTGTTCGGGTTCTGGGCTAAATCTCATGAATAAAGCCTGCATTCTGAGCAAGCTTACCACTGCTCTCACCTGCCAGGATCTTCCCACCATCTCCTCGGTGTCCCGTTGCAGCACTCCTCTCCCTCCCATCTCCCATTTACCTGTAGAGGTTGCTGCGCCAGTGTGCCATTTGCTTATGCCCCTGGGCCACCTTGGAAATTGAAGAGGAGCTCGCTCAGAGCCTCACTTGCAAGTCCATGGCGGCCATGTTAGGCAAGTATTTATCTGGGACCAGTTGTTTCAAACAAATACCAGTATGAGCACCTTGGGACTTTAACCCTCTTTGCTAATATCAATTATTGCCAGGTCCCCCGGGCTGCAGTGGGCAGATTAATGTGAAGCATAGCATATTGCTTCTCTCCTGTCTGTTCTTACGTTAGTGACAAATATTTGGTAGAAGAAGGCACAAGGGTTTCTGAGACACTGACTTTAAATAAGAGGAAGTGGCTGTAATTATCAGTGCACTTTAAAAGCACAGTGGCTGTAATTACCAGTGCACTTTAAAAGCACAGTGAAAGCACTCTTATTGCAAGCACCCATTAGGTGGGTAAATGTGTTCGCCATAAATTCTCATTACATGCCTTGCAACATTAGCAATCTTCCTCCATTGGTCAATCTGTGGGCTATATGAGAAGGTATGCACCTCACAAATCTGGTATAGTCCCCAGATAGACCAATGGTGGAATGCTGCATCACTTACCTTCAGCTGAATCAGATCTGCCGTTCTGTCATTTCCCACTCTTTGCTCCTCCTTCCTTCCTTCCTTCCTTCCTGCGCTGAAGCCATTGCTCCATGCCCCGGAGTCCACTCTGGCCCGGCTCTTGCAGTCTCTCCGTCATCACGTCTCAAGTTACACCCCTCTTCCATCATCACAGCTTCTCCATGCCGCCATCTCCTCTGTATGCAGGCCCTTATTCCACGCTGGAGATGAATGCAACCAATTCCACACAATATTCCAGGTGGATTTTAATACCAATGTTCTTTCCTCTATTCTTTATGGTGTAATGCTCTCTTTTTGCACATTTGAGGCGGGTTATAAGAATTTTAATTACCCCAACATTGGGCATACCATGAGTTTCACCCCCATAGCCCTTGTTAAACACCCTTGCCGCACTTGGGTCTTTAACTCAGTCTTCAGGCCCCATAACTCCAAAAACAGTCCTCTCTCTCAATGTGTCTATAAGGGTTCATTAGAACATGCATTAAATTAAAGACATCTTCTGTGCTAATCAGAATGCTAGGAATTCTGTCTTTCATCTCTAGTATAGACCTCATTCCAAACATTCGGAGTTGACCAACAGCCTAAATTCATTCATTCTCCTTTCCAGTTGCATAATTCTATGTAATAACAGCCTTACAGGCTTCCGGAGCACCATGATTGCTTTGTATAATGACCCATGCCAAACTTATACACCTCAGCTTCGTTTCAGGCAATAGATTAAGGCATGTCACTATTCCACTGATGTGACCTATGCCTCTGTCTATAATGCTTAAATGAGTGTCCTGTCTGGATAATCAAGTGGCCTGCTTGTTTGAAGCCTAAATACAGTATGTGTTCACAAGTTGACGCAGTGGGCAGTGGTTAATTTGGCAATATGCCCTGAAACTGCGCGCCGTTACCGCATAAGGTAATGCCCCCAGGGCCCAAAGTTACAGGCCCGAGTGTACCGAGGGGCTTAACGAAGGCCCTTGGGGAATTACCTATGTGGTAATGGCCCACAGTCGAGGGGCATATTGCCATTAGCACCCAGGCCCATAAGACTGGGGTACTATTTTTTTTCCTGGCTGCGAGACGTGTTGCGCTTCGCAGCCGGAAAAGAAACATTTAAGTATAAAAAATGTCCGCTACAGACAGAAAAATTTTGTCTGTTTTCTCTTGTTTTCTCTTTCCGCGGCGGCCATAGTAAACAAAGAAAATAGCCACCATTGGAAGGGGAGAAGGGACTATGTGTGGTTCCTTCTCCCTTTCCATGGTGGCCTAAGAGAAAAAAAAAGAATAACGAAGACCGGTGCAAGGGATGCGCCCGGACGTGAGCGGGCTTACCTCGATGTAAGGCTCACAAATGCACCAATCAGTGCATTTGTTTCCTTCTAAATAACCCGTGCCGGGTACTAATGCTGCATATTTCTATTTTAACAGTCCGATTTTTGCATTCCAACAGTCATCCATTGACCATGAAACACTTATCCTTGCTCATGTTTTGTCACGCCTTGACTGGCAGTGAGCTAATTGAAAAGTTCCCTCGGCATCAGACATAAAACATCATATGTGCCAGTGTGCCAATCACCTACTACTGAATGCTAGTAAGACTGAGGTGGCCACATTTGCACCTAAACACAGCTTATACAGAGAGCAATTACACCCACCATGCTTCCTGGGGACACAGCTTGACTTCTCTAAGAAAATCAAGAACCTAGGCTATATCTGGGAAGATAACATGGGATGTGTAGCTCAGGTTAGTGCAAAGGTACAGGCAGCTTTCCACTCACTTCGACTGCTGAAGCATATATTACCCTTCATTGCAATGGAGGATAGAGCAGTGGTCATTGGTACCCTGGTCAATTCTACACTGGATTATGGAAATGCATTACTATGAGGCATACCGATTTATCAGCTACACAGACTACATGTTGCTCAAAACGCAGCAGTGAGGCTGGTATATGGGGTTAAAAAATCAGATCCACTTTCAGTGCAAGGAGAGCCCTATACTGGCTGTCCATAAAGCAAATAATTGATTTTAAGATTCTTTGCCTAATTTTTAAATGCGTAAATAATATTGGCCCAGGATATCTATCGGACAAAATTAGGAAGTACACCCCCACTCGACAACTACGCTCAGTGGATAACCTGCTCAAGATCCCACGCACTAGGTGTGTGAGTAAAGGGGATTGTCGATTTGGAGTATATGGTCCAAGAGCTTGGAATAATTTACCGAGAGAAATCCACAGAATTAAAAGTCTTGTAGCGTTCCGCAAGGCGGTAAAGACCTATTTGTTCTGGTAGACCTAAAATTGATCTCGAGCTGAGCTAGCTGCCGTATTAACACTACACCTGCGCCCAGATACGATTGAATTCATCAGGTGCGCGTTTACAAATGAAAAAAAATCAAAATCAAATCATATACCGCTGAACGCTAAGAAAGCTATGGTGTGTCTTGCGCTTTCAGCTCCTGATCCCCACTCTGTGCAATCTACACTAACTATCCAGTATTTTTTGTGTCAAATTCAAATGCACCACTATGGCCTTCTGATGTTTACGGGAAAATGGGCTGCACGATTTGCCATTCTTAGTGGTTCGTCAAAGAATAAATGTGTGCATAGCGACATTCTGAAAAGAGGGGCAGCCTGGTGTATTCAATGCTAAGAGGCTGCCACTTCTTGATTGGAGTGTTTGGCCCCTGCCTAAATGCAGAATGAGGCGGACCCAGTTTGGCTTTCCTTCTGGATTTTAATGGTATACATGTTTCAAGCCGTTTTACGCCTTTAGACTGTGTTCGGGTTCTGCCGTATGTCACACACAGTAACAGATTAACATATGGACTTTCAACGTTATTAGGAGCAGTTGATCAAAGAACACACATGGTGATTCCCATGTGGGGTCTGTCCTCCTAGAAGTGAGCCAAAGAAAGGCACAACAATCCTCGTCAGAGCCGGAGCCACTCATTTTCCAAAAAAGGAAGAGCTATCCCCCGTTCGAAGCAATCCCTGTATCAAGACAGAAAAATATTCTTAGCATTCCCCCAGTGAAATGCCAATTATTAATTCATTAATCCCGGCATTAAGTACATTGACCGCAACTGCCAGCATCACTCTCAAAGAGGACTAAAACAAATTGCACTGACAAAATTAATATCCCGTCACTATGAGTGGGTACAATTATTATTTCTTCTTGCATATTGTGCTCATAAGCCGAAATGTTATTTTTTTGCCAAGAAGCAAGTAATTTGTTCCCTCACCAGACGTTGTTCCTTTTCGGAAAAATAGCTGTTTTTTAATAAAAATGTAGTTTTTAAAAATGTACATTTTTCTATGGCCAATTTGTTGATTTACATAAAAATGAATGCCATTCTTTAAAGGAACTGACCTTTTTGTAAAAAAATAAATTAAAAAAAAAACACAACAAGAAGTTATTTTTGACAACCACACATTTTCACCAGAAAGTGCGTTATTTATAATTCCACCTTTTCTTTTCAAAATGCACCAAATTCACTTTTGAGAGGATACATTTCTCTGAGCCCTGCAGGTTATGCTAACTGATTCGCTGCTTACTTACGCATTTAATAGTGGCCGTATATTCTTACTGTGGTTGCCTCCCGAACAAATAACCATACTACATTTGGAATTTTGGTGGCACTAACTACAGAGACAATATACAGCAGCACAGTCCATGACAAATAGCAGCCCAATACCCAAACACAGGACTCGTTTCCAAAATAGTTCATACTGTTGAGGGGGCCTCAACCCCTCCCCCCACCACTAGCATACCCCCAAGATGACAGATGCCACCCACTGAAGCAGCCCTACAGACCATAACTGGATGACATCACCAAAATAATCATGAAGAGGCGACAGGGCTGAACACACACGTAGAGGCATTATTCGTGCAAAGGAACACACAAACTGTTTGCGTAAATCTAAAAGCAACTAACATGCACAGCTATGAAAATAAAGATGGGAGTTACAGCTGCATTGGAATGAATGGAAGACATTGGAAAGGCTCTAAACACAGGGAGATGCCTCACACACGGATTTCCCTGAGAAACGCAAAGCAGAGCTGGCAGTGGTGTCGCTGTGCCCAACCTTGTTAAGGACGCTGGAATAGAGTGTTTCTAGTCAACAGAAAAGATAGAATACCCGCAAGGGCTGGGTGCTGAGATTATTCATAAATGCAAGCAGAGAGCTCAATTCTGGGGAACAAGGTCCATTCATCTGAGGCAGGCTGAAACTTGCTCCCATCAAACTGAAGACAGAAGATGCAAAAATGTAATACAGCACGAAGCTGGAGGCTGGATGTCCTTGCTATGGGCCAGAGGAGTCAGAGAGGTGGTAACGTTGGTGGGAAACAGGCGGGACCCCAAAGCCAATCTCTCCATTCTTTCTTGTGCTCACATGCTGGTAAATTTCCCAAGCTGAGAAGGTTCACACTGACTTCCTGTGGGTGGTGCTATGCAGAGCTACCCGATATGGCCAGGCCAATCAGATCATCTATCCCCTATACAAAGGCGTAGGGGCTGAGCGGGCAAGGCCAGCCCAAAATCTGTAAATGCGTACTCAGTAGTGCGGGGTGAGCATTTACAGACGTCAGTGTCGCTGCAGTGCGTCCAACTCCATTAGCTTCAGGCCCCACATGTTAGACAAGCCTGGCTACGCCTCAGCCCCTATAAGATGCAAGTCCGGCTATACCGTTTGCCCAATGTCCAGAAATGTTATTTCTTTTATTGTGATATAACGGTGGAACAAAACCTTGCTACCAGCCTGTAATGAACAGAGTGCATTTGGACGCTGCAGAATTTTGTGCTCCTATCCCTGCGTTTGGATTAATAAAAGCAGTCATGTGTCAAATTTCTGGATTCCCCCATTTCTTGGGCATGGGGGATTGCCCTCAAGCCAACCTCTGGTTTTTAATTCCGCTTCAGTACTACACCCGGCCTGCTGGTTACCAAGCATTTACTCTTTGATTGATCGAAGCCCAAGACAGTGCAATTAGATATCATTGAGCCATCAACTAGCAATAAAGCCAAACCAACGCCATTTATGCACATGCCTCTTACATACTGAACAGAGGCAAATATAGGGTCTTCAAATCCAGGAGAGCATCCCAAAAATCTCCAAAGCCACTCAACGCATTAATCCATGTTGCTCATTTTCTGACCAGAATATCAGTTTTCTAATTCGTGTGCATCATAACCAAAAAGCAACAAAATGTCTTCAAAGTTCCTGAACTGGGTCCTTAGCTAATTTCTATACTAATTTCACTTTAGTGCCGACGACTGGGTGTCCTACTTTGCAAGCCGCAGCCTTACACTAATGTTTACAGATTTCACAGGTCTTTCTTCTGGCAGGTTCTGTCCACTACTGTGCTCTTTCGTTTATATGTATCCTCTCTATTACTGTGAACTAAGCATCTGGATCCCCCTACACCTAGTGTGCTACTCACCTCAGGGCTCCAGGTGTGGGTTGGTCTTGCCTTGTGTTTGCTGTGCTGGCCATCTAGCCAAATCCTAAAACCGATCAAAGACATTTCTCAATAACTATAGGCACAGAGAACCCAATACTGAAGGTCGGTCTCGGGGGGGGGGGGGGTCTCTGTCTGTCTGTCTGTCTGTCTCTCTCTCTCTCTCTCGCCTTCAGATGGTCATTATTTTAAAGATTAGACATTGTCTTAGTCAGCCTGTGTTAGCTCAGTACCTTTGTACCAACTTCTAAACATTAGTTATAAGCAAACATACTTCTTCTTATCAAGAGTGCGCCGTCTGAGTAATACGCCTATCCGTCTTCTGGTATCACCCAAGTAATCAAAGGGCGTTGCCTACTATCGGAACAACTTTATAAACCAACCACAGGTTGTCTGCACCTTTGCTGGTTAATTTCAAATTAAGAGTCCATAATGCTTGTGTCATGAATTGTGCTTCAATTTAAACATAAGCACTCGAAAACATTTGCTAAATTGAGGACATTAGTATGACCCAGGAAGTTAGCATGTGTTTCAGGGAGCGCTTCCTCAGGTCTTACAATTATACGGTTTCTCAAATTGCATGACATTTGCCACAGTGCCTGTTTATCATGGGCTGTTTGAGTGCTTGTATACACAGAACTAAAGCACACATGCTGATAGAAGTATGATATTTACAATGATTAGTAAGCGTGCAGACACCCTAAGGCTTGTTCCCAAATTACAAAATTGTATGGATAATTCTGCCTTGCAATAATATGGTGAGTTAAATATCACTTTATACCAGATTGTTCCAGTTTCTAAGAGCTGCAATAATCAGTGTGGCCATTATTACCCACTCGTTGATCTAAAGGATGACTCTTGGGAGGATGAATGGCTTTGTCGGGCTGACTGGGGTATCGAGCTCATATTGCATGTAGGGCATCATGCAGAGTATGCTTAGAATGCATCCCTCTCCCCCCACAGAAAAGTTCACACCCAGAAATGGGATTAAACTTGTACATACAATCATCACAACCCTACTTTAAAAGAATGCCCCAATTGGTTCCCACTCTAGGAACTAAAGAATTATTTCGTATATTAAGAAAGCAAATTGTGCGCCCTAGTAATGGAGCCCCTCGCCCAACGTATCCGCCACAATGCCAGAATTTAAGGCCTCCAAGTAGGCCCTTCCCAACATAAGACTGCGCTATATGCGGACGACGTGCTGCTGGCTATAACGGACACCTCCCAGTCGCTGGGGGCTGCCCTAGCAGAGATCCACAGATTCGGGAGGGTCTCGAGGGTTCTCCATTAACTTCGTGAAATCAACAGCCTTGGGAGTAAACCTGGAATTAGGAGACAAAGAATCCTTTGGATCCCATTGCTCGATCCCACTGAGTGAAAAATCAATTCCTTACCTCGGGGTCCAGATCCCCGCTCGCCCTGAAGATACCTACCGGATAAACTTCCCGTCGCTATTCAAGACCCGCTGGAGCTCGCAGGAAATTTCCCTACTAAGTCGCATCGCGGCTTGCAAGATGAACCTCCTTCCACGATTTCTATACGCCTGCTCAGTCCTTTCCACCATAATCCCCCGCCCCCCATCCAGCGCCTCCAGAGTAAGATATTCAGTTTCACCTGGAAGGGGAAATAAATCACGAATCCCACAGAAAACCATGATGTGCGCCTCAAACCTGGGAGGCCTCGGGGTTCCAGACCTCCAAAAATATCAGATGGCAGCTCAGATAGCTCACACCCGAGCCTGGGCCATCGCATCTGGGCGCCCCAAGTGGACGGAAATTGAACAATCCCGGCTACCCCTGCCCCTCCGCTTTCTGCTACATCTGCCTGCTTCCCTGCGACGGACATGGCCATCTATCCTATCATCAACCAAACAGATGCTAAAAGCTTGGGATTGGGCGCGTAAATTCAGAGGCATCCCGAGAGACTTAAGCCCATCCGCCCCAATATTCCACAACCCAGCCTTCTCACCTGGAACCTGTCCCTCAAATTTTAAAAATTGGATCGCCGGTGGCCTCAACTCTCTAGGTCAGCTTTTTGAAGGAACTCAGCCACTGACCTTTGACCAATGCAAAAGCGCTTTCGGCCTATCAGAGTCTGACAGGTTCACCTATGCCCAAATCCGACATTGGTGCACGCACCCACAGACCCGCATAGTGGCCACAAGGGATCTAGATCCCCTTGAGCTGACAGCTACCGACCCACCAAGCCGAGGGCGAATCTCAACATTATATAAACTATTGCAGACAAGCCTGCTTGATGCTAAAGCAACCTATATGACAGTGCGAAACGCATCTGGGGCACCTGATACAAGATCAGTGGGCAGACATCTGGTCGCGAACACACTTGTCCTCCTTCTGTATAACCAACCGGGAATGTGCCCATAAACTGCTAATAAGATGGTATTATCCACCTCTCCGCCTACACCACTTCAAAAAGTCCCTAGACCCGCTATGCTTGCGCCGCTGCAGCCTAACGGGCTCCTATCTACATATGTGGTGGACATGCCCGATGGTGGCGAACTTTTGGTCCCAGTGTATAGCCACCATAGCTCACATTACCCAGACAACGCTACCACAGGAGCTGGAACCAATATTGCTTGGGGTCCCTATCCCGGGCATTTACCCGCGATCGGGTAAGCAGGCGGCCCTCATAACAGCTGCTTTTAGCCGCTAAAATCACAGTGGCACGAACCTGGAACTCGCCGGAGGGCCCACTAATGATCCTGTGGTGGCTAAAGCTCTGGGACATCTTCATTGCAGAAAAGTTCACGGCGGCAAGCAGGGGCCACCTTCAACGCTTCACGAATACCTGGGCGCCCGTGATCGACTACGACCAAAGCTACCCAGTCCTAACGTATAAACCACACTCGGTAACGAACGCTTTACGGGCGGGAGACAGAGATTTGGCCCAAGAAGGAGTGGAACAGGAGCTGCAGAGCAGCCAGATATAGAGGGTGGGGGAGAATAGTTAAGGGATGTTGAATATGGTTTTAAATGCGGCAGTTGCCACATGATCTGTAATGTAATGTTTCTTGTGTGCTGACCAAAAATAAACAAGTAAAAAAAAAAAAAAGAAAGCAAATTGTGGAGTGAGCTGCCATATAATCGGAAGGTACACATATGTAGAGAAATAAACAAAGAAAATGTACAAGAAGCCAAAGGCACAACTGTCAGTGTGGGCAGAGAAGTGGGATTTCAACATGACAGTTCACTAGAAATGAGCCTCACTACTGACCTACCTGCAATTTCATACGCTTTGAACTGAAGAGTCGAGTGGGGCCCATGCAAAGGTTAACAGTGATGCCAAAGAGCGGACTGAATAGGGTATGTCCTAGAATAGTAAACTGATCAGGCATCAGCAAGTAACATGCTACAAAGGGGCAGCAAAAGCGGCCTTCTCTGTTGGAAGGTGCGAAAGGATTAGCAACATGGTTGGTTCTCCTCAAAGCAGATATTTGTAAAATTGAATATATATCCGACAGAAAGGTTGCCCCTAGCAGGGGCGGACTGGCCAATTTGGAACTCTGGACATTTCCTGGTAGGCCTCTGCGTCCAGGCCTCTTGTGTGGTATTTCCAAATGTTTCCATAGGAAAAGGGTTGGGCTTGCTGAAAATATGTAAAGTAAGGCCACTTTGAAAATTATTTCCAGGGCCTCGCTTGGTTCCCAGTCCACCCCTGGCCCCTAGGGAGGCCACAAGGGGTGGGAAAAAAAGCGCTCGTCCCACCCATAGGACTCGAGCAGCCTGACTTTCTGACTATAACAAAGCTGAAGGGTGATCCCCCACCGCTACCTCGCAACCATGTGGAGACCACGTGGTGGGGCCCAGGCGGGATCTTCTTTTTGTGTTTTCGGTCACCACCCACCATCCTTGTGCAGAGGGCAGGGTCGGTCGGGTCTGTTAGCCGTGCGAGAGGCAGAGGAGCCCTACATCGAGCTCCCAGTGAAGCCGATGCAGGGGAACCCTGGCTTTCTCTCCTTCACTTTGCAAGAGGCACTGCAGAGGCTCTTGGGCTCCTCGGTACCACCTGTTTCTGAGTGGGCGGGCAGAGGAAAGTGCTGAAGCACAGAAGGGATGTGCAACACTGCCCCGCTCCATACCCCAACTGGCACCTCATGGATCTGCTCCCCAACACTGGCCTGTCATTCAGCAGCAACAATCGGAGGGGACAAGGTGAAGGGGGCCGGGACAGGACTGGGCCTGGATCTTCAAGTGTTAACTATACCTGGATTTTGGGGCTTAACAGGAATAAAGAAACAGCACTTTCACATTTGAGGCTGCATTTCACAAGTAATGGCATCACCTGAGCCTGAAAGACTCTTGTGTATGTCATGACCATGTGAGACCTTACCAATCCAGTTGCCACTGCTAATGACGTTTCTTGTACCAATTGGGCATGTCATGCTGTACATTACATAGGAAGAAAATGCCTGATATAGGATGGTCATCAATGGGTATTTGAGGCTGAAATTGGCATATGAAAAGAGAACGCGGACATATGAGGCCGTAAATTGCATAGGATGAATTCACATGGTATATTGCTTACTGGCATGAGGTGAACCATCCCTTGACCCAACGGTACCGGGGAACTACAGGCCCATTACCACTTTCTCATTTCTACTAAAAATTCTAGACAAAGCAGCCTACCTGCAAGTCCAAAGATTTCTAGAATACGATTGTCTCCTCAGCCTTTGGCAGTCTTGTTTCCGCCCACAACATGACACTGAAAAGGCTCTCCTAGACCTTAAAAACCAAATGGACGACCTCAGAGATGCAGGCAAACCAGCGCACCTTTTGCTCCTCAACTTATCCGCAGCATTTGACCTGGTGGATCATAACAGTCTCTGCCACCATCTCTCTACTGCGGCTAACTTCTCCCCTAAGGCATGTGGCTGGATCACATCCTTTCTTCAATAGAGGGCCATGAAAGCCTTCTCCGACTCTGCATGTGCCATGCCAAGCCACATCAAATGTGGAGTCCCTCAGGGCTCATGCATTGCGCCCACTCTCTAATCTGTTCACAAGGCCCCTGTTCTGCATTCTTGATGCCCAGTGCATCTCTTACATCAACTACGCGGATGACACAGGTGCTCATCCCACTCACAGTTCATTACGATGCAGCTGGTAAGATAGCTCAGCGGGTTGAGCGCTCGCTGCTGCGATCTGAGCGTGATCTGCAGGTCGCAGGTTCGAATCCCGGCAAGGGCAACTCAGCCTTTCATCCTTCCGAGGTCAATAAATGAGTACCAATTTCGGTTGGGTGATATTGTATGTAAATAGGTGCTTTGTAAAGCGCTTTGGATTAAGGCGCTATATAAATAACACATCATTATCATTATTTACTCCACGATCCAGTCCTGGATGGCAGATAACTGGTAATGCCTTAACAGCGAGAAAACCAAACTTCTGCTAATCGGATCACCCACTACACTGGGCAATCTGGACAAACAATACATGTCCGTCACCATTAACAATATACCTATCACAGTATCCCAGAATGTCAAGACCCTGGACGTCTACCATGACTCTAATCTGACTATGGATAGACAGGTCAATGCTATTGCCTCCTCATCGGCCTATTACTCCAAAGTACTCAATGCAGCTAGACCCTGCTTATCGCGACAGAACTGCTTCACCATTGCTAGGGCAATTATCGGATCAAGACTTGACTACTGCAATGCCCCCCTTGTAGGAACCTCAGGTAAAAACTTGGCTTAGCTCCACCTTGTTCAGACCAACGCCCTCAGGGCGGCCACTGGAACTTCAAGAAAAGACCACATCTCTGAAGTGAGAGGCGCACTGGCTCCCTGTCAAAGAGAATTGTTTTTAAAACCCTATCCCTCACGCATAAATGCCTCCATGATCTGCCACCCCCATACTTGGTCCAAAGAATTGCCAAGCATACCTCCTCTAGGCCTTTGAGAAAAGACTACACCAACCTGATCGCTACGCCCAAGCACAAAGAATTCGTGCTGGGGGCACTAGCTTCCCAACCAGGGCCGCTTCACACTGGAATGCTCTTCCTACTCACCTACGGATGATCAACTCCCACTTAGCATTCCAGAAAGCCATCAAAACTAATCTCTTTGTTTAATGGTGTACTTTGTACTCTCTACATCTAGCCGTTCTGTGGCTGGATGCTAGCCCATTTCCAGAACGCCTTCATGCACGAGTGTAATTGGCCATATCTGTATGCGATCTTGTAACTCCTCTTCTATAATGTGTTTTTGACCAATGTATGTGCAATCAAAAGACCACCTGTATCTTATATAACAACTGAATCAAGCTTACGTACAATTTCATGCAACAGCGCCTCGATGCCTCTGGGCTGCAAGTGCGCTATACAAATAAATAATTACATTTATTTGAGAATTTGGGGCTGTGCATGGCATAGCAGCAACTGGACACGTGAGGCTGTATCTTGAATGGAACAACTATCAAGCAGCATTGCAGGACATAAGATGGCAGAGCTAGGGCATTTGAAACTACACTTGGCCAATGACCACAGCACCTTGACATTGGGGCTGTGCCTGGCCTATGCTGAATATACCAGGCTTACGAGGTTTTACCTAAAAGCGGTTGGCAGTAACTGGACATACGAGGCTGCACTGGCACATAAAAGCAGTGACCCCTATGACTTTGCTGGACGTGTTCTTGGCAAACAATTGCTGTCCTGCTGGCCTATCAAGGCAGCCATCTGGTCAATATATGGGCTCCATGAGTTTTTACTACATATTTTTTGTTTTTCACAACCATATGTCGGCACCATTTGTTTTATGATGTTAAACTCATTTCAGATGGAAAATGCAGGGGGATTAACCCTACAATCCATCGTTAATCTCCAACCCCCACCCCTCACATATGCAAAGTCAATATTTCCCAATGTATTTATTTTGAAATGGTCAGTGAATTTCATTAGAATTAATATTCTGCAATAAAATAACTGGGTACCGGTGTGTGTTTAGGAATGTAACTAAAATAATATTTTGTCTGCTTCAGAGAATTAAAGGTCTTGTAACAACTTTTTGTGTGATACTGTTTTGGATCAAAAAGTTGCCCAATGCCACGTCCAGTGATAGGCGCAGGACTCCCCCTGGGGCTCCCGCATACTTTTCCTGAGTAGATGATTCACTTAATAAAGGGATTATTTGTAATGTGTGATGCTGCTTCCGCTGCCCTTGACATTCATAACACTAACATCTGCAAAGTCAACACGAACTTCCTCCATTTCCCGAAAACTTTCGAGGGCAACGATATTTGTTCACCGAGTGTCCCTCAGCAAAATCTCTCCAATGCGCCCTGGGTCCACTCAGGATTCTGCCAAAATGCACACATTTATTTTCTGTAAATGTTCCCACAAATGTTGCTCGTCATCCTGATGCAACATTCCCATCAATTTCCATCCTAACAGAGTGCAAGGAATTGAAGTCTGTTAAAATGCCAATTCTCCAGAAGATTACACATTTGAAACAGGATCCATCTCCTGGCAACAAGATGATACGTTTACCTTCCAGCTGCCTCCTGTCAAGGATTCAAACTCACAATAACGCCCCTGCTACTATGCTGATAAAGTTACTATGGTAACCCATGTGTACATACTTCTACACTCAGGTTGAACAAACAGGAGAACACGCCACCCAGATTTGATCAAATATACTCCCAGTGCTTTATTGAAACACAGATTCCTTCGATAAGTGCAGTTCTATTTTTGACCAGGGATATCTAACAAATAGGCCTCTAGTTTCAACACGCATTCATTTGTCAATACATGCAACAGTTATCAGTTAAAGTGTGCATTAATTTACTTCATACAGGATTTGTGAGTCATGTTCTGCTCAGGAGACAGTGACGCGAATGCATTCGTCTTTGGCAAGGACTATGATGTGTGTGATCAAAACGCTCAGAAAGTATCCATCTCTGGCTGTAGCAATAACAGCCTCTTTGATCAGTTTACTCTCCTGGCTTTGTGTTTGGTCGGTTTTGATCAGCTCATAAGGGAGACTTCCGCAGTTTAGATCTATAGCCCCAATATCAGGAACTTTTGACATATATTTCAACCTTTACATTTAGAGCACAAGAAGCCTTCTTCAGGACTTGGGGGCCAATGGTCTATGTGGTCCCGTGTACCAATGTATGTTATATAATTTAAAAACATTAGTTATGTCAATACATAGGGTCAATATGAGTGGATGTCGTTAGGTGATAAACGCTGCACCAGCAGGCAACACAGGCATTTATGGCCTAAAAGACTAACTTATCAGCCTGAGAGAAGCAAGAGTGTATGTATGACTAGGGATCACAACTTCCAGTATTACTCACCAGAGCTATTTGCACCCAGACTACCTCTATTTGTCCTGCCCCCTCCTTCTCTGGCTTCAGTGACATCAGAAAGGGAGAGCTCGCCCCACACAGCTGCTGTATGACTGCTTCAATGAGCCATCCCAAGTTGGCTACCAGGGAAAGAATGCAAGGCAGCTAATGGGGAGAGCCCAGCCCTTTCTCTTACTAATTTTGCTGAAACAGGAGGAAGGCAGAGCAAGCCAAAAGGAGGAAGGATCATGGATGAGAGAGTGGGATCAAGGAGGTTGCCAACAAGTAGGCATGGCTAGATGAGTAGCGAGAACATGCAGAGTGGTTGCAGAGAACCTGACAGCTATCATCATCCTTGGAGACCTAAACAATACCATGGTTTTATCCCAGAGGTCAAGAGTGCTGATTGGCTGTCAGGAACTCCACATTCCATGTCCAGCTGCTTAGAACTGGAGGATGATAGAGCACTAAACAATGTTATTTGATGGCTTGATTCCTACATGATGATGATGATGATTATTGCACAATACCGGATAATGGATGACTACCTCAGGGATTGTGGCCTGAACATGGTGATTCATACACAACAATGGGCAATGTTAGTGGATACTGCCTGATGGAGTGATTATTGTGCAGCACTAGGAGATGAGGCCAACGGTTGCCTGATGCGATGATGGGGCGATTATTGTAAACTACTGGGTGCAGATTGCAATAGTAATTACCATAATGCAGTTTTGTAGACTAACCGACAGCCGTATACAATATCTGTCTAACCATGTGCAGGACTCTTGGATAATTATGTACAATAATATAGCATGATTAAAGGGAGTTGCGGCGGGGGTGTAGCCCTGATCTTTCCTGAATGTATTCCTGCCTCTATCATCCCCACTCAGACTTAATCCTCTTTTGAATGCCTTGTCTGCAGGCTCTCTCTCTCTCTCCTAGGCACTCTTTACTGTCGCTACTCTCTACCGGCCCCCTGGTTGAATCACCTCTTTTCTCTCCAAGTGGGCAGACCTCTCCTCCTGCCTCCTTGCCTCAACCACTCAACTCCTCATCCTGGGCGACCTCAACATCTATCTTGATAACCCCTGCTCGATTATCTGCGCTCTTTCGCGACCTCTGCAACTCACTCTCCCTCTCTATTCTCCCCTCTGGCCCGACTCGCTCTGCTGGGCACACACTTGATGTCTTGATCTCCCCCGGCATCCCCTCCTCTACTCCACTTACCACTCCTCTCTCATGGAGTGATCACTTCCTCCTCTCCTCTCATCTTTCCATCTCCTCCTCTCAAGCCAAGACTACCCCAAGATTGCCACCCACCTTCTCGGACATCAGGCCCATGAAGCGTGTGTTAGTCGAGGCTTTCGCTGCCACCTTCTCCTCCCCTCATCCACTTCAGGCTGACTCACACCTTGATACAGCCTTGTCCCTGCTCTACTCTATTTCTACTACTCTCAATGCTCTTGCCCCAGTCATGAGGATCGTTTGAAGTCCAAAGCCAAGTGCAATTCTTGGTATGACTCCGACCTAGCTACACTTAAACGTAAGTGCAGGGCAGCTGAGAGGAAATAGAGGGCTTCTTGCGCATCCTCAGAAACTGGCCTGCCGCCTGCTCCAAAGGCAATACCAACTCGCTGTCTGCACCAAGAAGAGAGTCCAACTTCAAGTATCACACGTCTGCCTGCGGCATCTAACAACTCAGCCAAACTATTTAAAATCTGCAAGGAGCTGGCCAACCCTGCTGCAGTCTCCACCCCTCCTCTCGCCTCTCAGGCTCTTTGTGATGCCCTTGCCTCTCACTTTATTTCTAAAACCCAAGACATCTTGTCCTCCCTCTCCAGCAGAAATTGAGATAATCATTACTACGAGTATTTTGCTTGTCCCAGTGAGAAGACCAGTAATAAAGAGAATCATTCCTGGGAGCGTTATATACTCATCCCAGTGAGTGGGCCAATCAGCAAGATATTGAGAATCACCATTGTGTTCATAGTACTCGTCAGAATAAGAAAGCTAACAATCAAGAGAGTGAAAAAAACACACAGAGTGAGAATCCATACAGGATTTTCCATTGTAACCTTAGTGAGAAAGTGAATGAGCAAGAGAGTGAGAGTCAACCAGAAAAAGAGAAACTATTATCTATATCCAAGAAAGACAAAGAGGATCAAACAGAAAGGCGAGGAACTTTTCTAAAAGGGATCTTTCAATATCAGGGGAAGGGGAAGCCAGAAGGTGGGGGAAGTCCCCTTCGTGAGCTGAACAAACTTGTGCAAAAGATAGCCAAGGACTGTCTGAGAAGTCTTTACTAAAAAAGAACTGAGCTGAGAAAGCTGCTCCAGGAGTCATTCTCCTGGCCTCAAGTTGTTTGTCTTAGTTGTAGGGTCAGCATAGGTTTGTTTTGGACCGAGGACAGACTTTATTTTTGGACTTTGCTGTCTGATGACGAGCACCATAGTTAATTCTGTTAGGAGACAAAACCCACAGTATAGGGAAAGTAATGTTGCTTATTATTTGAATTAAAAGTATCTTGAAATAACAACTATGAGTCTGTCTCCACCTTCTGACTTGCCACATATCCCAAACTCGAAAATGTACATATGATTCAACATCTGTTCCATTAACCCTTTAAGCAACCTTAGAAGATGCCTAGTGACATTACCATTTCAAAAACACTTTCACCTAGCACAACAGCTGCAAATTTATTGTAAAACTAGATTTGTTGTCTATGCAACATGCACTATACAGGTCCCACTACTGGACATCCAAATTTCAATATTACAGCAATCCTGTGCCATCACAAAGATCGACAGTAGATAGACACTAGCGGTACACTTTGCAAAATCACATGACCGCAACGCAACAATAATGCATTTTTTGGTATAGATCATAGCCCAAAAGCCATTAGCATTAGCCCTTTGGAGGAAAGCAGAGTGCTCCAATGCAGGAAGATGGAGTCTAGACACATTACCTCAGTGGACACTCTGAAGCCAGAAGACTATAATGCGAGCAAAGAATTGCATGTGTTCCTAGGTTAAATTCCAATTCATGCAATGTTGTGCTACTTCCAGATATAAAGTTATGGATTTACGGCCGTCTACATTATTGTTCGGCCTCTAAATCCTTCTGAATCTCGGACAGAAACAGAGCATCTTGTAAATATCAAAAGATATTTTCCTGCTTATCGGCTTCCCTTTTGCCTCCTCTTCCTACCCTTAGGGTCCTTCCTTGTGTTACAGCTGAAGAGGCTATGAATTTAATAGGGTATCCAGTCAAAGGTTCGAATCCAAAAGGATCAAATGCCATAGGGTCGAGTCAATAGGACCTAAAACAAAAGGGTTGAATTTTCTTAAAAAATATATATTTATTTTTGCATTTCCGTATTGGAAAAAAAGTTTTTACCACAAAAAAAGGGGGTTTGGGTGGTACCCCCCCAAAAAATAAATAAATAAAGGACCCTTTTCTTTTCGGTCCTTTTGATTCGACCTGATTGTATTTCGATCCTTTTGATTCGATCCTTTGACCTATAAGCATTTAACAGTATTTATACTCTCTTTACTAAAAAATTGGTACAATACTGTGCTTTTTTAGTGTCACTCATTTGTCCACACCTCAGCCATTCATGTTTTCATACCCCTACCCATACTACCCATCATGAATAATGAATGCGCGTTAGATGTCCTTCAGAGCAGTTATCTTGCCATTGCAGTATCTATACTTCCTCCATTGTTTGCAGTTCTGTGCTTCGGTTTATTAACATAAATGTCATGATAAGCCAACAGCACAATATGCAATCTTTATAGAAACATTTAATGAAACATGGGTATTGTACCTTTTCTCCGTAATTATAGATTGAACACTACAAGTGCCAGAGTGTAAATTGATGTTAGCCTAAGAAGTCGCCTATGGATTTTACAACTGTACTTTCATAGCTCTAAACTAGACATGTTAGGCTGGTCTGGTGAAGCCAATAATGAATGAATTAATCTTTTATAAAACAGTTTAGCACCAAAGACCAGTCTCTAATCTGCAGGACCGGATTCGATCCATGTTACTTTACATTATCTTGCTTCCAAGACAAATGCGTTGCCCCTGATCTATCCTCTCGGCTCAACCAGCCCTGTTCATTTCTTTACGTTCTGCGATATGTATGTATGCATTTATTAAGGGGAAAAAACACTGCGGAATTGGATGGGGTATACTCACCCAACATGTATCGAGTTGAGAGCTTTGTACTGTCACTTCAGAGCACTAATACCAATACAAACATCCCCGATGAACCTGGCCCAGTCTTTGTTCCCTGTGCTTTCTAGCCCCCTGCTGGATGAGCCTGGAAAAGCTGCTTTTTTGATGTTCTTGCCAATGCTAAAGTCCTGTAATCTAATGCAGGTTGCTAATTTGACCTGGCACCAAGGGTTCCCGATTCCTATACAGGAGCGCTGTCCGTTGCCCATATGGTTGGAAAATCAGCTGCTTGGGACCTTAAATGTTCTCCCGGATGTAATGTTTAACTGGATAGATATTTCAGATTGGAAATGAGTGAGCCATGGAATGCAAGAAACAGCACTCGGGTGCGCTTGGAGTAGTGTGGAACAGATGGGACCTACTCGGCGGGTGTGGAGGGAAACAGCTACCTCAATAGGTGGAGTATTGGACTCATGTCCACCATGGACACCAGTTAACGCGTCTAGTGAAGAGCCTTAACGGAGTGCCTGCAGACTTTTTAGCTCTTCAGGGAGCCATACAAGGCCGAATTTGGAACTTCCACTTTACAGCCTTGCTGCACACATGGACTGTGCATTTGTCAGCGGCTGGTTAGCAATCAAGTTTATGCATGTGCAGTTCACCCCCATGTTCATGAGTGAAGCAGGCTGAGGCTGCCTGCCTTTCACTCATCAACATGATCATGATGGGAGTGGCTGAGCTGCTCAATTGGAGTTGGGGAGTACTGCCACCCCCTGCCCCCCAATGGACCAGGCACCACTATCCACAGCTGGCCCTCTTTTCCCCTCAAGGAAGTCATCTACTTTCCCACCCAGAATCTCTTCGTCTCATCACACACCCAACTTTGCCACACAGCCAGGAAGTTAGCTAGCTATGCCTGAAACACTGTCAATTGCTCTAACTCTTTACTCTCCTCTTATTGGCTGCACGTGGCACCTCCCTATGTCTTTAAGAGTCCCTTCAAGGATGTGATTAAGTTCTGAGCTCCACTAACCACCATCGCCTTTCTATCGCAAGCCAGCCAGCCAGCCAGTGTGCCCTCTACGTCCTCACAGGGCCCAGGCATCCAGCCTTGGGGATGCATAGAGCTCACTGGGTCCTGCCTCACTGCTAGGCCTTAGGTATGAGCCTAAATGTATGGTCAATCTATCGGCCCACAGACCTCACACCACTTTAACTCCAGGAAAATGCTGAACTTCTGCTGCCAAAGACCTAAGAACCGGATTGTTACCAGTTGCAGAATTTATGCCACAAATACTTTTTTTTTTTTTTTTAATTGTATATAATAAACACAAATCGTAAGCTTTTTATTATAAAAGCTATCATTGTATGTGATTTTGAAACTGGACCATCATAGCGTCTAAACGTTGTCATCGTGCATGCTCAACGGCTGAAACGGGACATTTCCCCAGGACGGTCTTTGAAAGCAGAGTCCGATATACTGGCTGCAACTGGACCTGCCTGAAGTCCTTTGAATCCTCACGTAAAGTGCCAAGGCTCATTATCCTGGAAGTGCCAGGTCATTTGTAAAATAAAGGAATGCAGTTGTGTTTTTGCATGGGGTATTATGTTATTTTGTTCACCACTCCAATGAGGCAATTCATTCTTGTGTGGCACATTGGAAATCGAATATCTCAAACTCTATAGGTTTGAAGAAGGTATACATGGAGTTCAATTCACACAGTATTAGGTATGTAAAAATAGCACTGAGGCTGCAGATTGTTTAGGTGACCAATCCTCTGAAATGTGCGGGTCCCCTTATTCATAAAGATGACCAGTGCATTTCATGGGGGCTATGTCCCAGCGCAAATGTGAGGCCAGGCTCATTGACTACATTAGTCTTGAGCTGCCACCCCAACACTAATGTATTCAAAGGCTGCCAGCATTCCTTTAGGTGCTGCCAACACAAATGACCATGACAAGCCTTCAGGGCACTGTCAACGTGACATTTTTAAATATGGAAAAAAACATGCATATCCCGGTTTGCACGACAGACCCGTATGGAGTGAATTTTTAGTTTTTAAAAAAATGAAGAAAAAACCAAAACAAGCAAAAAAATATCGACTCAGAAAGATTGCTCTGAGCAGTCTTTCCAAATGAAACGGTCAGCCCCTGCGACGCACATGAGTGTGCGCAGGGGCTGACGGGCGCAGCCAAGCCAAAAGAGGAGATTTGTGCTGGCTCAAAGTGCGCACAGGGTTTGAGGCCGCACAACGGCGCCACCCCTACAGCGCAGAAAATAAAGGGTGTTTTGCTTCCAGTTCAGAGTGACATGTAAGCGTATCAGGCATTTGCGGAACATACTGGGTGGTAACTGGGCCTGTGTGGGGCTTTCATTTGTAAATGCACCATTGCAGTTCTAATTGCCTACACATTCGTAAAAATAGGCAGCGGATGACAGGTAGGTTTAACAAAGTAATCGCCAGCCCCTTTGTTTAGGTGCTAACCAAACATATCTTTGAGTCGGAGAGGAGTCTCAGGCAGGGTTCAGTGATACCCCGACGGGTGCCTTCAGAATGTTGGGATGGGGGCGCACTGAAAAATTCACACAGGGCGCTGGTAGACCTGGGGCCAATACTGGAAGACAGATGCTGGTGCCCGAGGTAAGTGTTTTTGGTGTGTGTGTGTGAGAGTGTGCGTGTGGCAGGGAAGGGCAGCAGGAAAACTTGTGTGTATGCATGTTTGTGTGTATGGGTCAGTGTGTCTGGGGTGGGGGTTGCCAGGGGTACGGCTTCATGAGGATGGTTGTGGGACCCCCCCCCCCCCAGTTGTGTGCTATTTCTGCTTTTAATTGCTGCACACAAAATGGCTGAAATAAATTGGTCTTTTTGATGTGGGCTTTATAAAGCAGAACCGGCGCATAGCAGCGACAGACCCGCTTGCTGACAAGCAGCAGCTCCTTCTGCTCCTCTGCAAGCAAAAAGAAATGCTCAGAAGTGTCCAAAATGGCCCTTTGGTGTGTCATGCCTTCCTCTGCACCTGATCCAAACCGGAAGGTGCTTTTCATTTTCAGGCTCATCAAAGCACACTACACTTGAGACTTGGGATGCGCTTTGGAAATGTGTGCGAATAACCCCATTCCTTTTTAATTTTAATAATCTTTATTGATATTTGTAGGACAATAATAAAATCAATGTTTATCAACAAAATGCAGCAATCTATTAGTTATTTACTTGATAGATGATAACAAGAAGAACACGAATTTCTAAAGAGCCTGTAACAGAATATACTGTAATCCTATTTAACTTATAAATAACTTTAGCTATGAAATGTTATACATAGATAAGAGGAATATGGAACTATGAATAGTGCAAAACAAGGCAATGAAAGATACTGCATTAAGATTGAGTGGGGAGGAACAAACATGGAACAAACACGAGACCAATACAAAACAAACAAGAGACTAAAGGGGAGGGGGGAGGGAGGAGGGCATATAGAACACATTCATGAACTAAGGAAACATTTCCAGAAACATAATCGGATTGGCATCAAAAATAATATACAGATAATAAAATGCAAGGAATATCATAGGAATATGAGAGACATGCGAAGGTCACCTTCCATGCGTAGTAACATTAAAATTATCCAAATAGCGAATGAAGGACCTTTTGGCATTGTACTTGGGAAAAGAGTTAAGGTTATTGGCCATACAGCATTCCATCCTTTGTGTGTGGCATATGTTATTCCACCAGCTACTGATGCACAAGGCACGAGAGTCTTTCCAATTGGCAGTTATGCTCTTCAAAGCCAAACCGATAGAGGTTGTAAAGATTGGTAGCTTCAGAGGGTAGGAAGGTGATTAAAGCAAGGCTCCCCAAGACAATGTTTACGAAAGAAAGTGGAATGTCAATTAAAAATATGGCTTTCATATATTTCCACACCTGTTGCCAAAACTTGAAAACAAAGGGACAGCTAAAAACATATGCTCATAAGAGACGGCAGCGAAGCCACAGGTCCAGCAATTGCTGTCTTTTAGATAAAAATAATTTAGCAGGTGTAATAAATGCTCTATGCATGGAAAAAAAAAGTGTTGAGATGTTTGTTGATGTAGAGATAAGTTTGATTTTAGAGAAAAGGTTAGACCATGTAAGATCATCAAGAGTGTATCCAAAATCATCCTCCCACTTAGAACGCACATTACACATCTTAAGGATGATATAAGGATACTGTAAAGTTTTGAAGCCTTTTTGTCTAAGGGCATTGTGAGTTGTAGTAGCCTGACAGCATCCGGGATTAAGATGTCATTAGAAAAACTATGGAGAGCATCAAGGCAGGAGTGGATTAATTTATTGTAAAAGTCTGTATTAGGAATGGAAAATTGGTGTTGGAGTTGTTGAAAGGATAGAATAGGGGGCCCCCCAACTACGATTTGTTGTATAAATCTGATACCTTTTCTCAACCAAGATTTTCTATTCAGGGCTCTTTTATTAATCAGGATCTTATTGTACTAAAGCAAAAGGGAGAGGCACTTTTTGGGGGATTTTTTATGGGAGAAGAGGTAGAATTGAAGGGCTAATATATTAGCTCTAATAGGGTCTGAAATGACCGAAGAGGAGTGATTAAATATATATATAAGGTCAGTTATGTCTATGGGATGAACCAACTGTTTCTCTATTGTACACCAAGTGGGTATGTCAGATAATTTGGAACATGCAAACCAGTATCTAGATTGTTTCAGGAGAAAAGCAGTGGGATATAATTTGAAGTCAGGAAACTTAACCCCCCCTTCTCGTATGGCGCTTTTAGTTCGATTAAGGCAATCCTTTCACTTTTACACTCCCCCATAGGAACTTTAATAAAATAGAGTAAATAGATTTAAAAAAGGAAGGGGACATCGTAACACACATAGTTTGCAGATGGTATAGAATTATTGGTGACAGCATCATCTTGATCGTGTCGAGTCGTCCCCACCAAGAAAGATACAAGGGGGATCATCTGGAAGTTAGCTCTTTTAGTCTGTCCAATAAGGATTGGGTATTGAGTTTAATGGTGTCTTGTATTGTAGGAGCAAAACGCATACCCAAGTACTTCATATAGGAGCTACACCATTTAAAACTAAAGGAGTCTATATCGTGTTTGAAACAGTGGGGATTGAGGGGCATAATTTCAGATTTGTCTTTATTAAGTTTGTACCCTGATACAAGACTAAATTGAGATAGTACATTGAGTAAATGTGGTAGGTGTAATTTAGGATTTTTAATAAGAATGAGAATATCTTCAGCATATGCAGCAATTTTTATATGGGATGTATTACTAGATATACCAGGAATATTTATGTTAGATCTAATTAGTTCTAATAGTGGTTCCAATGACAGGTCAGGCCTGTCTGGTACCTCTGTGGAGTGAAAAACATTTAGAACTCAAACCATTGATACATATTGATGATTTGGGGGAGGAGTAAAGCAGTTTGACAAGGGAGATGAATTTCTCGCCACAACCGTGCCATTGTAGAGACTGAAACATGAAATCCCAATTGACCAGATCAAATGCTTTCTCTGCATCTAAAGCTAAAGCAGCTGATCCCAGTTTATCTTTTTTATTTTTGGCAGATAGAGGACTAGCATTCAAGTGTAGCCCGGCATTGGAAGAGATATTGCGTCCTTTTACATACCCAACTTGGTCTGGTTTTATTAGGGCAGGAAGGCAAGACTCAATCCGGTTAGCTAGAACTTTTGCATATATTTTACTTTCAACATTAATAAGATAAATGGGTCTATAATTACCAGGGAGTGATGGATCCTTGTCCGATTTGGGGTAGAGTATGAGCAAAGATCCAGAGGAGGCTTTTTAGATATAAAGTAAGAAAATAGTTTTTGAAGCTTGGGAATGAGGGGTTGAGATAGCCTATCGAAGAATTCAGTTGAAAGGCCATCAGGGCCAGGGGCCTTGCCTCTACCCAATCCCTTAATTTCAGGAAGGGTGAGGTTGTTCTCTAAGTGGGATAGATCCAATTGAGGATATGAGGATCTGTCAATATTGTCAAAGAAGGATGTTATACTGTTATAGGAGATAGAATTTTCAGGGGTGTAAAGATTGGTATAGAATTGTTTGTAACAGTTTAAAATGTCGTTAGGATGATGATCTACAGTACCGGAAGAGTCTTTGATATGGGAGATTAGAGATTTCTCTTTTTTTGTTTTAAGATAAGAAGCAAGTGCTTTTCCGGCTTTATAAGATGTTTGGTAGATTTTTGTTTTATATTTAAGAATAGTCCCTACAGCAAGGTTTGTAATCTCATTATTAATTTGGAAGCGTATGGCTAAGACTTGACGAAGACGGGTGGGGTTGGAGTCTTGATAGTACTTTTGTTCAGCCAGAGTGAGTTGAGAGTAAAGGTCATCAAGATGTTTTTTGCTTTGTGCTTTCTTCTTCTCAGAGTAAGCTATAATGTGACCTCTTAAAGCACCCTTAAAGGCATGCCAATTATTCACTACCGATGTATCACTGTCCAAATTGTCTGAGCAAAACTGTTGTATGAAAGAATTAACGGATTGAATAAATTGAGGATCTTGTAGAAGAAAGTTATTGAGTTTCCAATGAGAAGGTTTTTGTACATCAAAAAGGCAAAAGGAAGTGCATACTGGGGCATGGTCGGATATAATAATATTTTCTATTTTAGAGCAAACAATGGAACCAGTAAGGGTTTTGGCTGAGAAAATGTAGTCTAGTGGGGATAGCATATTGTAAGGGGATGAATGGAAGGTGTAGTTTAATTGAGTGGGGTTAGATAATCTCCAGATATCAATGAGACCGGTTTCAGCCAAACAGCCAAGAAAGGATTTGTGTGACTTGTTATTTTTGAACGGGCAGCTCGATTTTCTATCTAGAAAAGGATTGATGACCTGATTAGTATCCCCACACATGATTAGGTTGGTGAAATTATTTTGAAGTATCAATTGTTTGATCGTAATCCAAAATTTAGGGTCAGGATTAGTAGGACCATAGATGTTGAGAATGGTAACCTTTGTGGACTCTATTTTGAGCTTAACCCAAACCCATCTTCCATCAGTATCAGCAGCATGGTCAATAATTGTGGAGGGTGATTTCTTACTGATGAGTATGGCAACTCCATTTTTTTTAACAATAGCTGGACTGGAAATGACTTCTTTAACCCACCGGGTTTTCAGTTTCATTGCTTTATTGGATAATTGTGTTTCTTGGAGGCAGGCGATGAAAGGAGTGAGTTTGTTTAGATGTGAAATTACCTTAGATCTCTTAATGGGATTATTACACCCCTTAATGTTCCATGTAACACATTTAGAAATCATAGTTGCATTTCAAAAATTATGATAACGTAATCTGATGCCAAGTAAATGTCGACAATTAGTGCCCTTTTACCACATAATGAACTTGAATCACTGCTATACAGAAGGAAACACAACAGGAAAACACATAAGGTAAAGGGAGTTGGGAGAAAGGGGTCTGATCATAGGAGATGATGGAGGTTTGAGTGTTTGAACCGTAACAAAGATCAGACTGGAAGATGGAAACAGGGAGAGAGTAAGATTGCGAGGAAGGGTGACGCCCGCCAAGTTGTCCCAAGAAAAGGAAAAAGAGCGACTCAGGATACAAGATGGGGGTCGCAGGGCAACCCATCCCACAGATTATAATTGCTGAATAATCATTGCATTACTTATAAGATAGTAAAGTGTGGTTAAGATTCATACGTTTATGCAACAAAAGAGGAAGTAGTACTGGCCGGAGAAGAAGTGTCCATACCATCGGACTTAATTGAGTGTATAAATGCTCTTAAATCGGCTGGTTCTTCAAATATGATGGTGCAACCTTCATGTGTAACCTTAATAGAACATGGGTGGTATAAACCATATTGCATATTGAGCTGTTTTAAGGCGGGACGGAAGGACAAGAAAACTTTCCTACATTGAGCTGTGCTTTTTGCAACATCTTGTGAGATTAATATCTTGTTGCCATTCAATATGAGAGATTTGCGTTCCTTTGCTGCTGGTAAGACAAGCAGAAGTTGAGAGTATTCCAAAAGATAAAAAATCAATGTTCTGGATGTAGATCGAAGAGAGGTGGCAGTAGACAACTGTCCAATTCTATGAGCACAGTGAATATTAGGTTTTAAATCTGAAGGCAAGTGAAGCAGGGCAGGTAGACATTTTTGCAAAAAGGTGATGGAATCTGATCCTTCTGAGCCCTCGGGCCGACCTGAAATTCTGAGGTTGTTAGGTCGACTGCGATTTTCTAAGTCTTCATTATGCCTTTGAAGGTCTTTAATTATCTTCTCGAGTTGTGTAACTTTAGGAGTAAGATCCTCTACAATCCCAACTCTTTTTTCCACTTCATCCATTCTATTCTCAAAACCCTTCCATCTATCGTCAAGCTGTTGTAGTTTTTAATTTGTAGTCTCTATGAAGGGTTTCAGTTATCTTATTTCCGACATGATAGCATCTATGGCAGGATCAGAGATAATTAACGGAGGTGGTGAGTTACTTTTGGGTCTCTTGAGATTGGAGGCAGGAACATTAGATTCTTTGGTAGAAGAGGTATTTTTTTGTTAGTTGCCATGTTGCAGTCTGAATTAAGTATGTGATGTTTTCATATTAACTGTAGATAAAGCTTAAACAAGGTACCGCTGTTAAAGTAAAAGTTGAGTAGCTTTAGAGCAGGATGTTGTAAAATCCGTAATTCAGTGAAGACTCATGAAGACTGGTATCTGAGGCATAAAATCCCAAAGTTTAAAATTATTATGTCCATATTATACAAGTGGTGTAACTTCTTATGAAGGAGGTAAAAAGAGACACCATAGAATAATAAGGAGTAAACTGAGGTAAAGAAAGAAGGTGCCTCTTAACAATATAAGCCACCCCAGCTTGTAACATCTCATGGTTATTTGATAAGTCCTATCTATGTTTACAGCAACCCACAGTTCTCTGCGTATTCCATTTGAGTTAACAGCAAAACTGTAAATTAATATTTGAAGTACTCCAATATTAATCAGCTATACCACAAGATGGCAGTATAAGCAGGGTTATACTTGGCATCCGCCTATCTCTGGCACAAATCATATAAAATGACTCAATATTTCTTTATATGTTTGAGTTGTGTCAAATTCGATTTTTAAGGAAATTATATATATGCCATAAAATATCAAGCGCTATGTGGTGAAATGCTGCAGAGAAGTTAGTTTAACCACCATGCTCTGATATCCTTGAGCGTTTCAATAGTGAACAATAGTGATTTTCGGCTCATCCTCTGCTCGTGCTAAGCTACACTCATCCTACACATCCTTCCACATTAAAGATACCCCCATTCCGGTCCTAAGCAAGGTTAAAACCCTAGGTATGCTGCTAGAAGCATCGTTGGGTGCGGACGCCCAAGTACAGTTCATCAAAAAAACTGTGCCTACCACCTCCGTCTAATAAAAGCCATCAGACCTTTCATATCCGAGGAAAATTGTGCGACCATAGCAAGAGCCACCATCTTATCGCGCCTTGACTATGGCAACGCTCTAGTCCTGGGTGCCTCCAAGCAATGCCTACAAAGCTACCAAATTGTACAGAACAACGCGGTAAGAATTGTCAAGCTCAAAACTAAAACAGAACATATCAGCAACTCCAGAAGAGAGCTTCATTGGCTGAAAATCGAAGATAGGGTGCATTTCAAAACCTTAACCATCGTTCACAGATGCATCTACGGAAAGGCACCAATCTACTTAAAAACTAGGATCAAACCATACGTTCCTAATAGAACACTGAGATCATCCCAACTTGTTAAAATTGCTACGTCACCTCACAAACTCAAAAGTGGCTTAGGTAGAGCCTTTCCAACCCTTGCAGCCAACCTTTGGAACAACCTACCAGACCACCTTAGACTGGAAACCAATTACTCGCGTTTTCGCAAACAGGTAAAAACCCATATCTTCAAATAAACGGCCATCACGGCATATGCCTCAGTTAGCTTAATTCTATGTGACTGTCCCGTCTGCTCTGTCTAATCACTATCTGTTCCGTCCGTTCTCGTGTCCTTGTTTCTGCGCCCCGAGGCTCGCGAGCTACCGGCGCAATATAAATATTAAATAAATAAAAAAACAATGTAACTGTCCATTAATATATATATATATTTTTTTAATTAGTAAAAGGTTTAGGCATGCAATTGCACGCTCCAGCGGCGGCAATATATGAGGAAGTAGGCAGGCCAGGCCGCAACCGGCGTGTCACCGTGGGAGTGTCGCCGGAACTTACTTCATGTGATGCGGATGCCTGCAGCTACAGACGTCGGGCTGGTGTGAGGGAGCCAGCTACACCGCGTGAAAAGATGTTTTCCAGCATCGACAACGAAGCCGCCGCTCGAGCCGACGGTCCAGATCCCCTCGTTGAGGAAATGGGGTGAAAAAGATGTCGAGGGAAGTAAGTAATGCTATATTTATTTTTATGTGGGACGGAGCACCGGAGCTAGCCGGCCATCTAGTTTGTCATCAAGCCACGCCCCCCCCCGAATAACCCCATTCCCCCCTTGGTTTGTGCAAGGGGAGAGGGGGATTATCCTGGCACGAATAAGAAGATGCACTAGCGCATCCCACTATTCGCCTCAGAAAAGGTTTTGTGGCTTGGGGTCCATATGGGGCAAGGGTATCATTTATCATACTGCATATTGGGATTTGGGGTCAGACTGTTCATTTACAAATAGATGTATCCGCAATTTAGCGTGAACGAATTTGTGCATAGCTGGTGAAACAATTTATTTATTTGTAGAGCGTGCTACAGTGCTGTTGCATGGGTTTATAAGAAGGCTTGGTTCTAGGTTATATTGAACAGGAAGCCCAACAGTAAGATTTTCTTAGTTACAATTACAGGTAGTTCAGAATACATACATTTATGGTTACATCTTTAGAGTATAGTACAGTACATGAAGGTATCATTGTAGATAATGCTAACATACCGCCTAAAAGGGGGCCAGAGGTGAGGAAGTAACACAAGCAGTACGAAGTCATGTAAATAGCATCGTTTTTTATAGCTTTATGGAAGGCTAAGTTGGAATCAATCCTCCTAATGTGGGGGGTAAAGAGTTCCAATGGGTCGCTGCCTTAGTTGGGAAACTATAATGTCCTCAAAGCGTAGCATAACTAAACACAATATCAAAGCACTTTGCAAGTTAATTGGATTTTGGGTTCTCTTTGCCCATCTTTGAATGCGCTCAGCAGATTTTCATTTCATAACTTGTAAATCTCTCAACAGAAAAAAATAAAGAAAGTTTTACTATGGCAGACCCTGCAGGAGCTGCACCATACGACGTGAATCACCTTCTCCAAATGGTGACAGTTGGAGAAAAGCTATACCTATCTGTAAGTTAAAGCGACTCCACTTGCCCCCACTTGCTGGTGTAGTTTGCGTCTGCTGCCGAAGGTTGAGCGTCATGTCATCGCTTCCCAAAGCTACCCGGGAGCGGCGAGTGACGTTTAGACAATATGGCGGCTCGCGTTCAGCACGTAGCCCTGAAGCGAGCCCTTCAAAAGGGCCGCCTCACATTCACTCTATTTTGGCTACCTTAGACGCCGCTAGAAGGACATGTCAGTACAGACCTGGGAATAATTAATGCCACAAGGTTGCATGACATTCTGAACACAGCATTCGGTATCCGTGACTTCCAATTAGAATTGTGCAAATGGAATCTTAGACATTGAAATGTGCGACTTGAAATGGATCCCCAGGGGACTGGAATGACTTCTGTAATCTAGAATTAATTTGCACTTTCCCTGACAGAAACGTCTGTTGGGTCGATGTATAATCATGCCAGGGCTGCTTCCAATCTTACAATAAACCTCACATGGAGAAATCACGTGCACTGAGAAGTCATTCTTTTTCTACACCAATATTTCTTTTTCTAGTGCAAGTTGCTGTTTTTTTTTTAAAGCAACAGGTTCAAAGCATAGGATCTTGCAGAGAAGCTACCTTTATTAAGCTAAGTCCATATGTTTTGCCTGTCAGCTTTTAAGACTATATGGCTCCAAAGTTAACATAAAACCACCAGGCAAATCTGGGACACACCTGCTGCTGGATCAGTGACCAAGCCAACCCATTGCAAAGGGGCCTGGGCAAACTCGCATCCCCTCACAAAGATATTTAAAACAATACATCAAAGCATATTTAACTATATTGATAAACGCAAAGAAGTTTAACGCAGTTTACCAGAAACACCAGCCTACAACTCATTTGCGGCCCTCTGTACCATAACAGAATGTCCAACACCAGCTTGGAACAGATGTTCTATTACTGTGGTAAAACCTTGGCAGCCCCTGCTGCCTGCCCCCACTCTCACTGCACTACCGCATGCATGCCAATTTCCATTTTGGGAGATGCCAGCCCAGTTTGTTTTCTGTGGGTGATCTGGGACATTTAATTCAGGATTTTTAATGGGGAAATTCAACTGTCTTCTCCAAAACGTAACCTGTTGGAATCGTTCAGCTTCTCACACTGCACACGTCTGAGCTAGTATCACCTAATTTGCAAATGCTCCTCCAAATTGCTTTCGAATAGAACGAACTGTAACTGTACACAATCCATGTCCATCCTCAAAAAGCAGGTGGACATGGATTCAAAAAAATAAGAAAAGTAATGCAGTCAGTTTTCCAGGAATATATTATGTATTATCTCTGGAAAACTTTGCCCATTACTGCCATTTGAGTGGATTGCTTTTAATGTGGCAGGTGTAAAGAAGTATGTTGCTACGATAGTATTTGAAATAAAGTTAATTGGTTGTTATTTATATATTTGTGGGCAGTAGGTATGCCCCCCTCTCATCTCCCCTGGGAAACCTCTCCCTAACCCAGGCGTCCATAACCCCAGGTTAGTACTAACAAAGTGTAACCCCTAATGAATATTTGTTACCTTTACCCTAAAATGGTGGCTCTCTAAACACCCTTAGGAACTTCCTAGCTGTCCCTGTCTTATGCAGATGTTAGTGTTCTAGAGGGAATCGGGAAGTGCCTAGCAGACACACTGTAATATTCGTTGTTATCTTCCATGCCCTCTCTCTCTCTCTCCTCCACTTTGATGTTTCCTCTCCTCCCACTTCTCCTCCTCCACACCACCGTCCACCCTCCTCTACGCTACTATTCTCCTCCTCCAAACCACAACTCTCCTCCCTTAAACCCCCCCTTTCACTCAGTGACCTCCGTTTCACAATCACTCCCTAGACTACTTTAACTATCCAGTCGTACCACAAACACGCACGCTCAAAGCTGCAGACCCACTTTCACCCCTAAACCAGTACCTCACCGTGTCATGAACCATCGGACGCGTCCTTTCTGGACTTCCTGGTCCCTGACCCATAGGGGCTTGCACTCAGCAGTACTCCCAACATGGCCGCCAAACACGGAACACTTTACCAGTTTCCGTGTCGTACTTATTACGTTCTATAAAGCTGACACGCCCCCGCGGCTATGCGCGCCTCAACGCTACCGCTTGCCGTGGCTAGACGTGTGCTGCCATAGTTTGCTTGTGCTTATCCTTTGATTCCTGGTTCCCGGTTCCCCTAAATTCCTCCTCCTTCATTCCCCCTCTTTCTGTCCTCTATTGCATCCCGGATCTCCGTGCACTCGTCTTCCGTGTGCACTCTTTGCTGTTTTCCTGGATTTCCTCGGACTTCCCCGGAAATCTTAACGTTTCCAGGAGTCGGAACGCTGAACGCACGCTGGAACCCGAGGACCTACACACAGGGTTATACAAGACCCGAACTGTGCGAAAGAAGACTCCATCGAAGAACTCCAACAAACAACAGACAGGTGAGAAGGGGGGAAACCTGTGACACACCGTCTCCAACAACTCCATAAACCGCCGCCCTTTCCTTCCCCCTGCTGATCTATCGATCATCCTCGCCCCCCACTGCTGACCTCACCCAAAAAAACCAAACTTCCTGTTTCCTGTCCCCTGCTTAAATTTCCCTTCCTCTGTACTGATTGGACAGCTTTCCCTGGCCAATCTGGACCAGTCTTCCCCTCCAAGGAGGTGTATGCACATGGTAAAGTCTTTAAAAGGGAGCTAAACCCTGCCCATTTTTTCCATGCAGGCTCGCCAGGTGAATGGTGGTGTAGGATATTCAATGTACAAGCTCCCTCAGAGCTGTCTTAGCTATTTTGGGGAATAGTCCTTGGTAGTCTAGGCGATTGCTGTTTCTGGATGCATACTGGCTAACAGACTACCGGTCACACGTGGTGGGTTTCCGTGTTGAAGCGGTCCGTGGCTGCAGCCTGTGTCTGTCTCTCTCGCCAGGCTGCTGCTGTTATCGGGTCTTGGTCTTTGCTGTCTCGATCTGAAGATAGATCAGGCAAGATGCCATTCTGGTACTATTTTCTCTTTGCTCTTGTCCTTCGGCTTGGCAGTATCTGCAACCAATAGAAAACACTACAGAGGGTTGGAGATAAGGGTCTGCAAATTAGCATACTAGCACCAGGGTTGGGAACATGAATTGGTCCTCCCACTGGGGTACCCAACCCCTTGTGGTTAGGAATGGTGTTGACTCCCATCCGGACAAGAGACAGAGGTTTGCGTATGGTGAATGGTGCCATTATTGGAGACATCCCTCCTAAGCATACATGGCACAGGGGCAAGTTAACATCGCGAATTGACTACATATTCGTAGATAATAAAATGTTTAATCTCCTAACTGCATTGGAAATATCTGAACTTACACAGAGTGATCACAGTATATTGGCTATGGACTGGGAGTGGATTAGTGATGATGAATGTGAGAATCAAAAACAAATGTATACAAATTCTTTGGTGTTGTCTGCAAGGGGGAACCGGTTTAGATGGACTTCCCCTATGCTGTCACAGCTTTTAAAGGCAATATCATACCCAAAAGACATTCTTGAGCCAAATGTAGAATATCAAGATGGTAACTATGTAGCTATATTGCATTTGTTCAAGCAAAAAAATGGTCGAGTAGGTTTAATTAACCAAAAAACTCATCGGCATGAAAATGATAATGAGGTGCGACTGAGAAAAGGTAGACTAAAAAAGGAGATTCGTAATCTGCCTGAATGTAGCATATTGGAATGGAAAAAAGCAACTAATAAATTGAAAAACACTTATAAAAACTGGCTTAAGGAATATAGAGCCCATTTGATTTTAAGAGATGCTAAAATTATGTTACATTCATTGGCTTCAAAAAATTCTGCTCTAATCTGGGGATTAATAAAAAATATATATGTACCTGTTCAATCGATTGTTCAAGTAAATGCTATCCCAGAGGAGGTATGGACTGATTATTATTCATCCTTATATGCAAGTGCTGTATGGGCTAATAGACCTTCAGGTCCAATTGTTAAGGAAATAACTCAGTTAAAAATCACGGAGGAAGATATTATATATTATATTAAGAAGCTAAGCTCATCTAGAGCAATTGGCCCGGATGGACTCTCCAATTCAATGCTTAGAGAACATCCACAGGCATGGGCCTCTATTTTGCGAGTATTATTTGACCAAATATATACAAAAATTCTTCCGAAATCATGGCAAAAATCGATCATAGTTCCTATTTATAAAAAGGGGGTTAGGACGGACCCTAGGAACTATAGACCAGTGGCTCTGTTAGATGCACCAGGGAAGTTATTCGCCAGATTTTTATTGGATGAATTTATCCAATGGACTGACGAATATGCAATTAATGACCCCTTCCAGACGGGCTTTCGACCAGGGTTAGGAACGGCGGTTAATTTACAGGTAATTCATGCCATTAAAAAACATGAATTACAGGTAAAACAAAAATTATACATGGCTTTTATAGATCTGGAAACCGCATTTGATTCGGTATCCAGACAGCTATTGTTTCAGAAATTGACCAATAAAAACTGCCCTGAACATTTGAAATTCTGGATTCAGGAATTTTACACAGATACTTCGATACAGGTCAGAATAACATTGGATGGTGCATTAACCCGTTGTATAGATACTTATAGAGGGTTGAAGCAGGGTTGCCGAATGGCTTCCTCGCTACTTAACTTCTATATAGCAGATCTGGCGGATGAATTTAGGAGTGTTGTCTCAGATGCACCACGGTTGATGACAGCTGCGATCCCATGGCTGTTTTATGCTGACGACTTAGTTTTGTTAGCTAAAACAGCTAGAGGGTTACAGAGGCTACTAAATGTGTTGGGTAAATATGTGGAAAATAATGAATTGAGCATAAACCTGTCGAAATCAAAGACTATGAAGATTGGCATGAGATGCAATAAAAAAGAGGTATGTGTGTCCTGGTACTTGCAATCACAATGCCTTGAAAATGTGACCGAATACAAGTACTTAGGACTTAATATGAACGCTTTTGAATCTGATACTCCATATTATAATGAAATACGAGGGAAAATGAAGACCGCCACTGCTCAGGCTTCCTTGTTGAATTATAAATATGGAATGTTTTCTTTGAAGCCAATACTCACTTTCTACTGTCAGAAAGCTATTCCAACAGTGATATATGGCGCAGAAAGGAGATCTTGGAGAGATGAATCTTATTGGTCCATATTGGAGGGTGCTTTTTGGAAATCAATTCTGAAACTACTAAAATCAGTTTCAATCTGGTTAGTGCGATATGAGTTGGGTTTGACGTCACTTTACACAATGTATATGTGGAAGTTATGCTGCATATATCGTAAATGCTTACTGAAATCGGAAGTGAATTCAATTATGCAGATACTCTCAACATATATAGTGACAACTGATCATTTAGCTATGGCCAAATGGAGGGATAAGGTTCAAGATTTCTTGGTGAATGCAGATGTGTCTGATGATATGTTAATGAATAATCCAATGAAGGCCAAAAAGAAAATGCTGATATGGGATTGGTGCAATACTTATGATAAATGTGTAAACAGCAAACATGGATCTGAGTACAAGGTTGAGATTAAAAAGTTAAGAACGACAGACTTATTTAGTAAAATTCCCTGGATCTAAATACAGGAATAAGTTCTTGAGATATAGATTAAACATTTGGCATACTAGGGAAATCTTGGCGAAAAGGAAGTTAATACCTAGGAAAATGAATGTTTGTAGATTTTGTAAGAAAAATGAAATGAAGGAAACATTATATCATCTAGTTGTGACTTGTCCGTTATTGGTAGAAGTAAGAACTAAGTTTTTTAAACCACACTTTGAAGGTTACAAATTGATAACAAAAGAATCATTGTGGTGGTATATATATAACACAAGGTTAACAAAAGTAAGAATTGCAGTAGTTAACTTTTTACTTGCCCTGAGATTAACAGATGTGAATAATTGTGCTGAGGCGAATGATGATCACTGAGTGTATCTGCAGATGAATTAATTTTTATCCACTCAAAAATTCTGTCAATGGACTGGCTGGAGAAACAAAGTGATGGTTAATTTAGCATGTTAGTATGTTTATGTGGTTTCTTCTTTGTAACCTTTTAGTTAGAAGATGATGTTAGGTAATTTGTTAGTGAAATGAATATGTATTTTTTATTATTATTAATTGTTAAATTATATATTTTGATGTTTTTTTTTATGAATGTATTATTGAAAAGTTGATTTATCAACTGTAACAATAAAAATTTTTAAAAGAAATTCAAATCAGCGTGACCAGACCTTTAGAATTATATTGAAGAATCTTGGAATATATAGTTACATTGGAAAAGGCAACACACTCCATCCCCAAATTCAATCACAAAAGGGGAAAAACATAGTCTTAGCAGAATAACCCCTAAATTGCCAGAATAGCATTCTTACCAGTACGCAGGATATTCCATCCGTTTCAACCCCATTTACACTTACAAAATATTTAAAGACAGTACAATTGACAGTCAAAACAGTTGATTAAAGAGTGTTACATTTACATAAAAGGATATTGTGTCTTTAGAATTTAAAAATATTTTTTAAAATGTGATCAGAGAGGGACCATTCTTAAACAAAGCCTTTGCACACACATTTTCAGTCGTTTTTAGAGAATATTAACATAACATATAAACAGACTAATTAGGTGAGCACTTCCTGTTAAGTTACTAAACCTAGCACTGTGATTTAACAAAAGATACATTTCATTGAGTCTGAAAGATACCCATCTTTAAAATTCAGTGAAAAAACTTTAGCGAAGAGAGAGTTCAGGTGATCAGATTGAATGCAACAAAACCCTTGACATTCAGCAGATGTGGGAATCCCACCGTCAATGTCCCCCTTGATTGCATTTTACAGGTTATTGATTGCGCCTCCCTTTGGTTCCAATATGCATGTACTAATGGGCTTTGCAATGGGGGGACACAGAGTTAAGACGTTCATCACTTCCCACATCTGCTGAATTTCAAGTGTTTTGCTGCATTAAATCTGATCACCTTAACTCTCTCTTAACTATGTTTTTTCACTGAATTTCAAGAGTTTTGTTCTACTATAATTTCTCCAGGACCACTATACCTGTTGCACCAATAGGTTCCTTAGGGGCCTATGAGCGATGGCCTTCAGCATGATCAGGGTAAATGTTGCATGGCCAGTGGCACAAAAACACACTGCCCCCACCTAGTAGACCACTGCAGGTGTAAACATTTATTTTCACTCTATTCCCGCGATGATTTCCCGGAAATCAATTCCGACTATGCCAATTCCTATGGCCGTGTAACAGTCTTCTGATTTTCATGAGATTCCCCCAGTAGTCCCTCGATAACGCTCAAAAATTAAAAACTCTTCCCCATCCTCACAGGCAGTCACCATGTGCCCCGCCCCTCTTTCCTGTGTCCATCCACTGTGTCCATCCACTCCCCTCAATTGCTTTTTCCCTCCCTGACCCTTTCCCATTAACCCTGATCACTCTCCAGTTCATGTGACAGTTTCTTTACCAAGTGCATTTTATGGCATTGCTGCGGTAATCTCGCCACATTCCCCGGTATTAACTGGATAACCCGAAAATGTTCCAACTGTAACTGGCTCCCCAGACCACCTCCATCTCCCCAACTTCACATGTCCTTTTTCACCTTCCCCCACCTCTAGCCTTATGCAATTGCATCCGCTTTCCTCCTCCAAATACCTTTTTAAGCAGTTTTCATTTTTCATCTTCCCCACTATTATCGCAGGAACAGCTTGCATTGAGCAAAAACTAAAATGGTGGCTTTTGATTTCTGTAAAGCCTCTCTGCTGCAAAAAGCACTATGGGAGATGTATAAAATGTTTTGGGAGTAGGCGCGACCCCTGCGTCGAATATTTTAAAAGCTACTAGACGGATTTACCCCAAACCAGTCAAGGAAATTAAGCCAATGCTTTGTGGCCAAGTTGTTCCTTATATGGTCCAAATCCATCCCGCAGTTTTTGTGCTATGGCTGTTCACAGAATGCACTTGTCTATGGGACAAAGCATGGGAATAGGCTGAAAGTGTTTTTTTTTTGTTTTCCTAATAACGTTTGCTTACCTTAATGAATCTTTCCCAACATTTCCAGTTTGCCGGGGCCTGTGACAGATTTTATTTGGGAAATGTCATCCAAATCCATCCAGCAAGTACACATTTTTAGCAATAGCATTTTGAGAAATGTCTATGTACAAAGGTTTGACCTTAACTATAGAGCACACAATTGTCTATTTTGATGGGGCACTGCGGATGAAAGCCAATCAGCAATTCATACGAATACGTCCTCTCAGTAAAATAAGGGAAAACAACATCAATACCCATGGGTTGATCCAAAAAAAGGCCTAAATAAAAGACCTAGTGGCTGGTTGATGTGATACAAGGCAAACGATGACTGCCGCTGGTGATTCAATGCCAAGTGTACTATGGTAAGCATGCACTAAAATAGCACCATGTCCTCGTTTACAGTTCACCAAGTATCAGGGAAGCCACTTTTGACAGCTCTTTGGAATTAACAAAAGGGGTGGCAACCAGAGTGAACTCTGTGTGTCTATACTGAAGTAAACTAAAAAAAAAAAAAAAAAGGCATTTCTCAAGGCCACTCTAGCTTGTAGCTCCTCAATGACTAAGGGGGCGGTACAAAGAGGTGTAGCCAGCCAGAAAAGGGAGTTTAGGTTACTACCGACTTATCGACGAAAGGTAAGGCTATTGCGCTTAACTGCCTGCACGGCTACTATGTGCTACCAACATTACCAGTCCGTTCATGCAGTGTCAATATCAATAAACATTGACAACAGTTTTGGCTCTGTTGAAGACAACTGCTTTGATCGCACACACCTCCTCCAAGGTTTCGGACAAAGAGACCCGTGAAGTGGCCTGCTTGTTGATGGGTTGCAATGCTTGATTACTGTTGGAAATGGTCAGCCCAGGTCTGGCAGTGGTCAACCATGTCCTAGCCATTGGAAACTATATTCTGGTGATGGCTCAATATGGTTGGCCCAGGGCGAACGTGGCTGGTGATGGGCAGCAATGGTCAAATATGGTTCATGATTGTTGACTTTGGTTGGTGACTGAGTCAGCCAGATTGTATATCCACTTCCTGACTCTCAAAACCTACACCAATATGAATACCAACAAATGCCCGATGCAATGAATCCGTAGTATTGTATTGTATTGAATTGTGTTATTTATATAGCGCTCTTTCCCCATTTGTATGGCCGTAATGCGCTTTGTGGTTTGAACGCCCTTGGTGACCGCAGTCCATGTGTAGGAGGTTCTTAAGAGTATAATTTAAGAGATGGTTGTGTGCCTTTTTGCCGGATTAAGACTTAGATGGCTGGCTAGGCTCCATTAAGCAGCCCAGGTCAGGCACGTGGTTGGGTGCTGTTGGTAGTTCTCGATAGAGAGCTATTAGTGAACAAGAGTCGTCGTGTGCTCAGCTAGACCGAATCTTATTTCATAGGCTGTCACTGCATGCTACTGGCAGAGGTGTTGAAGTACGTCAGGTGTTTCAGTGCCGATTGCTATGTGTGTAGCTAGAACGAAATGGTGTAGCAATAGCTGTAGTCTATGGTGTATGGATGGGTGGCCGTGCCTGTGGCCCGTGTCCACTGAAGTGGTGTGAGGGATACGTACGATATGCTTGGAGTTACTTTTGTCTGATGTGGATGGCTGGTCTCGCCATTTCCAGTTATACTTGCAACAACAGAATGAACAGCGATGGCGGTCCCGATGGGAGAGGGCGCTAGAGTTGACGAGGACCATAGTAGAAGAGGGGAGCAACTGGAGGGTGAAGGATTGTCATGGGATGCCTCTGCAAAAGTTGCCAGCATCCCTGGGTATTGGTAGGAGCATTGTTGTCCATGTCCAGATGAGCGCCGCTTGGACGAAGAACGAGGATCCACCCAGTCTGCAGGATTTGTAGGGTGGGACCAATAGGCGATGCTGTGCGAGATCTGAGACTTCTTGAGGGGGCGGTAGTGCTGGATTTTCTCTAGGAGGAATTCCTGGCCAGTGTTGTGGATGGCCGGTGGGTGATGCACATGGGTTTAAAGGCAATGCGTCAGCCAATCGGGAGCCAGTGGAGTACTCTTAGTGTAGGGCGGATGTGCTATCTTTGGGGCACGCTGATGAGCAGGCGTGCTGCAGAAACTGGATTCTTTGAAGTTTCCTTAGTTGCAACGACAGAGCGCGTAGGTAGAGGCAGTTTGCCTTGTCTAAGCGCATGAGGATGATGCAGTTAATTGCCGAGAAATGATGGGGATGGGGTCATGTAAGGGAAGATATGCCTGAGAATCCGTAGATGGAAGAAACAGGTTTTAGATATGGAGCTGGTGTGTGAGGAGAGAGATAAGCCTGTGTCCATTGTGCATCCCAGGTTTTTTACTGAGTTGGCAGGTACTGGCGTGGTTCCTAGGGATTGTGGCCAAGGAATCAGTTGGGGGAAGGAGCGCTGTTTCCCCGCAGACTAGGATTTCAGTTTTGCCTGGGTTCAGAATGAGGTGGTTGGTAGTCATCCAGTAGTCAATATCCGAGAGACATGATGACAGGTCTGGACTGTTAGGTCCTGGTGACTTTGGGATTTTAAGGATTATCTGGGTATCGTCTGCGTAGTTGTAGCAAGTGAGGTTGTGGGAGCGAATGATTGCGGGCACAGGTTTAAAGTAGAAGTTGAAGGGAAATGGATGCTCCTTCTGGCACACCCATTGTTACTGGTGGTGCGGTGGAGCTGAACGGGTGGAGGAGTGTGATTTGAGTGCGATTGGAGATGAAGGAGGAGATCCATGAGCGGGCCGTGTTTTTGATTCCTAGTGTTTGTAGCCTGCTCAAGAGGATAGTGTGATCGATGGTGTCAGATGTTGCAGAGAGGTCAAGGATGATTAGTGCAGTGCACCCTTCTGTATCAGCTGTTCTTTTTAGGTCGTCCCAGGCTGACACTAGGGTGGATTCCGTTCCTCTGAGCGACCTGAAGCCTGATTGCACAGGGTCTAGGGGGTTGTTGGTTTCAGCAAATAGGCTAACCTACTTGTATGCTGTGCGGTCCATGAGTTTGGCCATGAAGCGTGTGTTGGAGACTGGGCGGTAGTTCTGGGGGAGGAGTGGGTCAAGTATATGTTTTTTGAGGAGGGGTTTAATGTATGCGGTTTTTAGGGCTTCCAGGAAGGATCCTGATGAGTGATGCTGCCTGCGCAGGTTGAGGCTAGAATGTTTTTGAGGATGTAGGGCGGGCAGGGATCCTCTGGGGAGCCTGATGGGCAGCTTTGTGCTAGGAGTGAGTGGAACTCCTGGTGTGAGATTGGAGAGAAACCGTTAAAGGTTTGTACCGGGGGAATGGGGGGCTTTGCTGAGACTCGATATGTGGGTCGGCAGTGCGCAGGGGCACGTGATTCAATTTAGAGGTGATGTCCAACTCTGTCAATAGCAACATTGTGGAAGTGTAGTGATAAGGAGTCACATAGTGCTTGTGTGACTGGTGGGGCGGGGCTGGTGCAGGCCAGGCAGTTGAATTTGGAGACGATACTATGCAATTACTTGCTTGGGTTTCGAGCGTTCAGGATTCTATTCCCATAGAATTTTTCTTGCTTTTCCCGATCTCCTGTCTGTACGCTCTGGTTATTTTTGCTAGGGCAGTTTTGTTCTGGGCCTAGGTGGAGTTTCTCCAGGTCTGTTCCAGGTGGTGCTTGAGGGTTTTTAGTGCTTTGAGGTTGGGGGTGAGCCACTTGTGGAGTGGTTCCTGATCTCAGAGAGCTGTTTTGTCGAGGTGTGGGGTGTGAGGGCATTTGAAAGCCAGAGGTCGAAGATTTTGATCGGAGGAGGGCCATCATGCAGGGTGAGTGTTGGGAGGGAGTTAAGGAGGCGGGTTTGCTAGATCTGGGATGATAGCGACTTTATTCCATAGTGGTATCAGGGGAGTAGGGGTTAGAGGTGTATGAGCGCTGCCATGGCCGCCGTCTGCTGTGGTCATTGGTATCGAGACGAAAATCGCTGAATGATCAGACCATGATAGCGGCCGGGGTGCTGGGTATATATGTCGGTGGTGCTTGAAGACCACATCGAGGGTGCGGCCTCCTGTGTGGGTGGGTGGGTGGGTGCAGAGATGTATTGTGTCAGGTTGAGTGATTCTAGATTGTCTGAGTGATTGGGTCATGGAATTTCAGGGTGAGTCAGGTTGGTGGCCAGAGCTTCGCAAAGTTTTTGTTGTAGCCTGTGGGGTGTGGGGGGGGTCTGTAGATGAGTAGGAAACTGTGCGAAGTGGATGATGACAGTTGCAGTTTCACCATGAGGGACTCATAGTCTGAAGTGTTGGATGAGGTGTCGTTATCAGTGGGTATTGGTGTTTGTGTAGTATCGCTAGTCCTCCACCTCTTCGCGCACTGTTTCGGACAGCAAGGTTGTAACTGGGGGGGAGGGGGGGCTCGTGTGTGATGGACTTATAGTCATCTGCAAACCAGGTCTCGTGATGAAAATAATGTCTGTTTTTTCTTCTGTGATGAGGTCAAACATTTGGAATTTATTTTTAGAGGCTGACCTGGCATTGATGATTATGCAGGTTAGTTGGTGGAGTGTCCTTGTATGTCCTGGGTCAGTGGTTGGAGGTGAGTGGAGTGAGGGGGGAGGAAGGATGCGGCTAGGGGCGGGAGGTGGATGAGAGTAGGTAGTTACGGTGGGTAGGGCCAAAGAGGCTGGTTGTGCAGGAGGGGGGAGGTGCGGTCTGTAGGACCTGAGGCATCGGGTATGGGAGATTAATGGAATAGGGATAGGAATGGGTTGGGTGTCAGTGGGGAGGTTCGGGTTCTATAGTGTGGTGGCAGGGTTTGTGGAATGGGATGGAGGACAGGTGAGTCTGGGAAGTGCTTGTGGTGGCCTTGGTCTGTGTCTTTCTTAGGCTTTTTGCCAGCACGAGGGGTGTGGGTGAGAGTAGGAGGGGCTGTGGAGCGTGGGGTTTTGGCCAAGGCTGCTCTTGCTGAGCTGAGACTGGGGGAAATGTGAGTTGCTGGTGCTATGTCGACAGGGAACGGTACATGCTGTTGGTGCGGGTGAGTGGTTAGTGGCTGGTGTGATGTGGGAATGTTGATTTAAATGGTTCTCTGCAGTCTGGATTGTTTCTAGACATCTGGATTCCTGTTACCTCTCTCCAAATGGCCGCTCTTAAATTAGCAGAGTGGGGTCTGCGAGTGGGGCATAGAAGGAAGGGGGAGGAGGGTTAGGCTGTTGAGGGTGGGAAGGTGAGAAGTGTAGGATGCTGGGTTGGGACGAAGGGTTCTGTGTAGGTGCAAGATGAGATCGGGTGTGGGGGTCTCACCAGGCCTAGCGCTGCGCCAGCGTTCTGCTCTGATTTGTCCAGAGTGTGGCATTCTGTAAAATATGTGCAAAAGGAGTATCCGATTGTGTGTCTGTGGAACAGTGTATTTCCACTTGGATACAACCTTGGATTTCTGCACTTACCTGGCCTAGGTTATGATATGATATGGCATTTGTAACACGCCTATACACAAGTGTTTCAAGGTCAGGGCAATCGTGCTTTGGGATACCTGGATAGAGCGGGAGGTGGCACACCTAGTTGGAGTACTTCTGGAGAAAATAGGCTTCACCACAGTGCTAGAGAGGACATGAGGTGTAGTCACTTGGATTTGGATGGTGGTAACTGTGTATCTTTGATAAAATAACCTTGAATTTTGGTCAGCTGGGGGCGGGATACAGCCGTGGGGATTATGGAGACTAAGTAGCCAGTTAAGAGATGGCAAAGGGCACAATTAACCTTAGCACAGTCCATTCAGATGCAAGAATTAGCTAACTTCAGAATTAACCAACTTCATTAAATGATTCCCCCAAAACCTTGGCCTGGGACCTTCCTCATGTGGCCAGGGGAAGGCAGCCACTTCCTGACCCCCGACCCAGGGGGTGGTGTTCTGCAGGAAGATCACATGGGGGGGCACGAGG